>NC_088915.1:59544242-59847272 GCF_963576675.1 Euphorbia lathyris
GGTAAGTAACTATCAACTATATTTTGAGTTTTATGTATACATATATATATAATCAAAGAAGTTTCAGAAATTGATATTTTAGGGTTATGCATGAATTTTGTAAAATTATGGTTTTTCATGATTTTGCTTTTTATTGTGAAATTACGGTTCAAATGAAGCTATTGATTATGTTTCTATGTGAATTTCAGATTTTACTTGATTATGTTGATTTAAGGCTTGATTTGGTTGATTTACATATATACATATATGTTTTTGGTTTCAATATATATCTATATTGAACAAAATGAATTTGATGATTTCTTACGAATTATTTTTGGATTGAGAAATTTGTTGCGGTTATTGTTGTTATTATTTTGGATTGAAGTCCAAATATGATTTTTATGATACAAAAGGGCTAATTGAAGCCAAATGATTTATGGTGATGAAATAGTTTGGAATTTGATTGTGAAAGGAAATTTGAGTACGTCATGATTTTATGATTTTATGATTTTATATCCATCGAGAGCTATCCGGATCGGTGGTTCCATATTTGAAGACCATGTTCAGTGAGGGACATGGCCTGTGTACACAGTTTGAAAGACCTATTGGGTATGGCAAAGAAGTGTCGGGTAAGACCATATGGGATAGGCAATGTTAAGAGACGTCTCGATTATATATGTGGTTATGGATTGATACTTAAGGGGAGAAACTCGAGGATGGATACAATGTTTTAAGTTCATTTGGATTATGTTTTCCGTTATGATTGATTTTGATATAAGGTTTTACGTTTGATTGATTACGAATTGGTTTGATAAAACACTTATTTGATTACAAGTTGGTTTGATAAAACATTTATTTGATTACGAATTGGTTTGATGAAACGTTTATTTATTTTGATTTGTTTTGAGAAGATACATTATATATATAAAGTTATATGAACTTAAGTTTTGAGTATATTTTATAAGGTTTTGATTAAATCCCTTTATATATGTATATATGTAGCTATGTTAAGTAAAGTTGGTTTTTATAGCTGATAGTTTCTTACTGAGATTTTTGTCTCACCTTTTTAAATGTTTTAATGTTTTTAGGTGAGAAAGTACATGATAGAGAGAAGGTTACCGACCGATTAGGCAAGGATCGGAAGTTGTTGCTTATTGTTAGAATTATGGTTAGAACTTTGGTATTTCAATTGTAATATAATGATATTTGGATAAATTGGAGACTTCTAAGTATTGATTATGATCTTTCTATTTCACGCCTGATGCCGATTGAGGTCGTTTAGGGTCGGGTGTGACAGACTGCATAAAGAATATCCGGTCTTGTACACGTCAAATATCTAAGACTTCCGACCAAGCTTCTGAATAATGTCGGATTGACTCTGTCTCCACCTTCATCTTTCGTCAACTTGATTCCACATTCGACCGACGTGCTGACGGAATTACAATTTTCCATCTTGAACTTCTTTAAGATCTCCTTTGCAAAACCACTTTGAGAAATAAAAATCCCGTCGTCATTCTGCTTCACTTCTATGCCAAGATAATATGACATTAGACCAATGTCAGTCATCTCGAACTCACGAGCCATTGTCTTCTTGAACTCCTCAAACATCTTAGGATTGTTCCCTGTAAAAATGAGATCATCCACATACAAACAAACAAGTAACATATCTCCATTTTTCACCTTTGCATATAGGGCATATTCATGTGGGCATTTGACAAAACCATTTTCTTGAAAATATTTGTCAATGCGACTGTTCCAGGCTCGTGGTGCTTGCTTGAGACCGTAAAGTGCCTTTTTTAATTTTAGCACTTTATTTTCTTGACCTTTCACAACATACCCAGGTGGTTGCTGGATATAAATTTCCTCTTCCAGATATCCGTTGAGAAATGCGGATTTCACATCCATTTGATGGATTCTCCACCCGTGTTGAGAAGCTGCAGAAATTACCAGTCTGATACTCTCCATTCTGGCAACAGGAGCAAAAACTTCATTGTAGTCAATTCCGGGTCGTTGACTGAACCCTTTCGCCACCAACCTTGCTTTACGTCGGACAATTTCACCGTTTGCATCTTTTTTTGCTTTGAACACCCATTTAACTCCAATGGGTTTTTGACCGACCGGAAGTGATGTCAGCTCCCATGTTTTATTTTTTTCGATTGAATGAATCTCCTCTTCCATGGCTTTTCTCCAATTTTCATCTTTCATTGCTTCTTCTGGGTCTGTTGGTTCATCATTAACAAAATGACAATAAAGAGTTAATTCATCATCGAGATTTCTTGTTACATCATAGAGATCTTTAATAGGTATGAATTTTTTTGCCTTTCCGAGCGGATGTTCATCTGAACTGTCTCCATTACTCGAGGACGAACTCGAACTGGATGAGCTTGCTGATGTCGAACTGGTTGCTGGTGTTGTGGCTGCGACTGTGGCTGGTTCTTCATGATCATTGTCTTCATCCATGAAAGGATAAAAACTGTAGCCGTTTTCTTTTTCACTGGTCCAGTCCCAAACTGCTTCTTCATCAATGGTGACATCTCTACTGATGATAATTTTATGAGTCTGAGGATCGAACATTTTGTACCCTTTGGAATATTCTGAATATCCCACAAACAAATATTTCTTGCTTTTATCATCTAGCTTCTTGCGTTCTTCATCCGATACATGGACATGAGCAACACTGCCAAAAACACGCAAATAAGAAATACTGGGTTTTATTCCGCTCCATGCTTCTTGTGGAGTTTGATCCCAAACACTGACAGTTGGCGATCTGTTCAACAGGTAGACAGCACAGTCTACTGCTTTGGCCCATAACTCCTTCGGTAAATTTTTGCTTTTTAACATGCTCCTCACCATGTTGAGCACCGTTCTGTTCTTTCTTTCAACTACGCCATTTTGCTGAGGTGATCTGGGGACCGAAAGGAAATGATGGATTCCATGCTGTTCACAAAATTGCTTGAAAGAGATGGACATATATTCACCGCCTTTGTCTGATCTGAGTGCCTTAATAAAATGACCACTTTCTTTCTCCACTTGGACTTTGAATTTTTTAAATGTCTCAAATACTTCTGTTTTTTCCTTCAAAAAATACACCCAAGTTTTTCTACTATAATCATCAATGAAAAGTAGAAAATATTTATTTTTACCAAGAGACTGTGGAGTGATCGGTCCACACACGTCTGTGTGAACTAGCTCAAGTGGTGCCTTTGCTCTTGACATGGACTCCTTTGGAAAACTGGTTCTGAATTGTTTTCCAACAAGACATCCTTGACACAGTTGATGAGGCTGGTCAATATGAGGCAATCCGTTTACCATCTGCTTCTGTCCCAACTGCTTCAATCCTCCAAAATTGAGATGTCTGTACCGTAAATGCCAAAGCCAGGGGGGACTTTGCACACAAGCTTTCAAACATTTGGCCACGTCCGTCTGAATGTTAATTGTGAACATTCTATTTCTCGCCATGGGTACTCGTGCAATCAGCTCCTTTTTCTCATTCAACAGGAGTAGTTTTCGGTCCACCATGTGAACTTCATAATTTTTCTCCAGTAACTGTCCCAAACTCAAAATATTGCTTTTCATGCTAGGAACATAATAAACATTATCAATAAACTGGTGAGCGCCGTTTTTGAGCCGAATAAGAATTGTTCCTTTGCCTGTAATAGGAACCTTGGAGGAATCTCCAAATACAACATTACCGCGAACGGATTCATAGAGCTCCACGAACATCTTCTTGTCACCACACATATGGTTACTTGCCGCATTGTCAAGATACCATATATTATTTTCGCGATTTTCTTCACCTTCGTAGGTAAGTAACACAGTGCCAGTTACTTCCTCATCTTGAATATTATTGGCAGTCTCCTCTACCTCCTTAGGGGGACTCCAACATTCTACCGCGTAGTGACCATACTTGGAGCAATTATAACACTGAATATTGGACTTGTCACGTCCTTCATTCGGCCTCCAGTTTCCTCTTCCTTGACCGCGTCCTCGGCCTCTTCCTCTGCCTCTGGTGAATTGAGTGCTTCTGTCATTGTTGTTGTTGCCGTTTTCATTTCTACCTTGATTTTTGCCACGTGTCACGTCCGTGTCTAAATTTCTAGAATTTATATCTAGATATTAATATATATTATAATTATGGGGTATGTGATTTTTATTTGGTGTTATAGGAAAAATTTGGAGTTAATTCGATGGGTTTAGGTGTAAATTAAAAGTTTAGGGTAAGTTTTAAAAGATTATATAAAGATGAAGGACCAAAATGGATATTTGCCAAATTTGGGATATAAATCCCAAATCCAGAATGTGTCGAGCATCTCTTTCTCTTTCTTTTTCTTTTCTGTGTTTTTTTTTCTGCTTTTATCCGTTCTTCGCCGTTCTTCGACCGTTTCTCCACCGTTTCTTTGATTTGCAGAGATTCGACCGTCCAAATCACTTGAAATTTAAACTATAGCATCCTTAGGCATAGATCTAAGTCCTAACCGAAGAGTTTTTGAGTTTCGGAAGCGTTTGGAGGGAAAACGTCTTAGACAGGATTTAGAGGCGAATTGAACGAGTTGTTTTCTTCAATTAGCAGTCAAGGTAAGTCACTATTAACTATCGTTTGAGTTTTATGTATAGAGATATATATATATAATCAAAGAATTTCTAGAAATTGATATTTTAGGGTTATGCCGGAATTTTGTAAAATTGAGGTTTTTCACAATCTTGCTTTTATTGTGAAATTATAGTTCAAATGAACTATTGACTATGTTTAAATGTGAATTACAGATTTTACTGGGTTATATTGATTTGAGGTTTCATTGGTTGATTAATTTTGGAAATTTTATTTGAGTAAGGATTGATATTTTGGAGAATTGAACACTTGTGAACTTGATTATGATCATACATATATGTTTTTGGTTTCAATCTATATATATATATATATATATGGAATTAAATGTTTGGTATCCATTGAGAGTAGTCCGGTATGGTGGATTTAATTTTCAAAGACCATATTTAGTGAGAAATATGGCCTGTGTACACAGTCTGAAGACCTATTGGGTATGGCAGTGAAGTGTTGGGTAAGACCATATGGGATAGGCAATGTTAAGAGACGTCTCGTATATGTTGTGAATTGTTATTTGAATTATAAGGGGATAAACTCAAGAATGGATACAAGATTATATATTTTGGGTTTTTGGTTTAATACCTTGATCCTATTATAAACTTTAGTTTGGAGTATATTTTACAAGGTTTTGATTAAATCATTTATAAATGTATATATATGTAGTTATATTAAGTAAAGTTGATTTTTATAGCTGATGGTTTCTTATTGAGATTTTTGTCTCATGTTTTCCAAATGTTTTTAATGTTTTGTTTTAGGCGAAGAAGTGCAAGGTACCGAGAGGGGTACTCGATCCTAGGGCGTGGTTCGGTTACAGCTACGAGGTGCAAGTCGTCTCTAGGGTATTGCATCCATTTTGTTCATGTACATATATGTGGATAGTATAAGGACACTTGTATAACTTGTTTTTGGTGGTGTCCTTTGTTTGGTTTGTATTATCTACAGGTATATATATAATTAGTTGAAGTTGAGAAGTTGTGGAATAGTGTGATATCGGTTATGATTAAGTCATAACTTTGAGCTAGATATAATAAAGAATTGTCTATATAGGTGATGCGGAAGAATTAGATTCATATCAGAATCTTGTAATGCATTTTTCGACCAGATATAGGCTGAATCTGTCATGGAGTCCTAAATGAAAGTTCTTTATTATTATCTTACGTTTCCAGGGGTTTTTGAATCGCCTTAATCGGACTCCGTATGAAAAAGTTAAGCTGGAAACGATATATGTTATTCATTTTAGCTTTAAACCAGAATTTGGTTTTTGATTTGATTTTTCTCCTTAATTGAGAGATATTGCTACTGGTTTATATAATAAGTCAGTGGTAATGTCTCACCGTCTTATCTGATCTTATTTTGGGTCGGGTTTGACACCACGTCCTCGTCCTCTACCATTTCCTCCTCGACCTCTTCCGTGTCCTCTGCCGGACTGACTACTTTCGCCATTTTTAAACACAGCCTTTGTTGCTAAGACTTGTTCTGCGGAATCTTCTTTTCGTTTCTCAAACCACTCCTCTCGTGCTTGTAGTGACCCTACAACTTCATCAACGGACATTTCGCTGATGTCCCTGGACTCCTCCATAGCCACCACTACGTAATCAAATTTTGGTAGTAGTGATCGTAGAATTTTTTCAACAATTCTGGACTCTTCAATTTTTTCTCCATACTGCCGCATCTGATTTACGACAGATTTTACTCGGGATGAGTAATCACTAATGGCCTCCGTCTCTTTCATCCTCATC
Source organism: Euphorbia lathyris (assembly GCF_963576675.1). Classification (NCBI taxonomy): domain Eukaryota; kingdom Viridiplantae; phylum Streptophyta; class Magnoliopsida; order Malpighiales; family Euphorbiaceae; genus Euphorbia; species Euphorbia lathyris. The sequence goes on from NC_088915.1 coordinate 59,550,564, forward strand.
ATCTCAAATTCTCCTCTCAGCATTTGCAAATGAACCTTTTTAACTTTCTCCTCCCCTTGAAGAGAAACTCGTAGGATTTCCCACGCTTGTTTGGCGGTGGTAGCTTCGGCTACTTTCTCGAACATTAATTCGTCCAAACATTGATGGATGAGAGTAAGCGCCTTTTGATCGCTTTTGCGATTTTTTTGCAGAGTATCTTTTTCTGCCTGTGTCAACGCTGCCTCGTTGGCTGGGACTACGTAGCCTTTTTCAACAATATCCCAGACATCTTGACATCCGAGTAATGCCTTCATTGAATACACCAACTTGAATAATTGGTTTTGGTGAGCTGAGGGTATTGATAAGAAAGTTTGAGACCGTCTGACATTTTTGTAGGGTTTGTTTTGCGGAAGACTGACTCTCGTAACGTGGCTCTGATACCACTTTGTTGAAATAAAGGGACTAAGACAGGAATTTACAATGAATAAATATGTAACTTTTTTAATAGACTTGATGTATAATTTTCGGAATTAGAGATTGACACAGAAAAGAAAATCTTTTATTGAACTGACAGTAAACACACAAAATGAGGCTCTCTAATTGAGGTACATTTCACTACACACATTTGCTACATCCATCTACCTATATATATATATATATATTAAATCCAAGACATTTACATTTTTTATATATGTAAATGTCAAGGATACATTTTTGACTATTTAGTATAAATGCAATAAATGCATTATCTTATCTCATCACGTGAACATGTTTTTTTTTTTTAATACAATTAAGTTTATTAATTTTAACAAGGAATTCATCAAGATGAGAGAGCTACTCCAACTGGACCTAAACATTGGCAATAGTAGTTTCTTTTGCGAATTCTCTCAACACTTTTTTCGATAGAAAAAAAGAAGCAATTTTGAAATCATATTTTTATATTTTTCTTCCCGCTATTTTTCTTTCATGGTAGTATGTTTTTTACTCTTCCTAATAAACAATGCATTTTCTCATTCATTTTGAATGAGAATAGACCATATCGTATGTTTTCATAGACTAAAATTTGTTGATCTATCGAACTTCATTGATGAAACCATGTTGTTTTTGTTTTGAAATAATCAATGCTGAAACTAGATTCCGGTACCACTTGTTGAGAATCGGATTGGATCAGCTATTAATTAGATAAGCTTGATATTTATAAAGGAAACTACTAGTTAACTCAAACACAATATTGATATGGTTCGGTCAATTCGTACCTTCTTTCACAGGAGATGACAAAAATTTATTTATTCAAAGCAACCAAAAAATTTTACGAGAAAATATATAAAACCTCACAAACCCAATAATTTTAGTAATAAATTCTATATCAAAATGTTTCTCAACACTATTATTTCTTTTGCTCCCTTATTTCTTTTTTCCTTCTTTCTTACCCATTTAACAAATAAGCTTTACATACCTGTTTATGGGCTCAAAAAATATCAATGTAAACACAAAATATGTTTACATGCCCAAATATTTCAAAATCATGCTTTCGCATACTATTCCAAAATCATGATTTTCCACATGTCTAAGTTGAGCTTAATATAAAAGAATAGTTCATTTTAAAAATAATTTAAATTTTGGGTATGAATTCTAATTTTGTTGAATTGATTTATTTAATCGTTGGATATGAAATGTTGTTGTTGGTACAGTAAATTTAATTGTTAAATTTCGTTATTTTGTTTAGAAACTGTTAGGAATCTTTACATTTAATCCATTCTTAATTATGCAAATCAAAACGTTAATATTGCATGAACATGATTGTTACAATGTTTGAATAAAATGACTTTCACAAATATGAATATTTAAAAAAAAAAGATGATTTTCACAAACACGTAAACCATCAAAAGAACTTATCTTGATCCATTATGAGAGAAACAAAAAACATCAAGAACTGTATATCTCTCTCTTAACCCTTTTAGACTCGATAAAGTTTCTAGATAGAGAGAAAACAACCTAATATAGGTAGAGATATGACCAATAATTCCTATTAGAGCTATTCTTCAAATACACATCTTATCATGGTGTCTCTTGGTTCATAAAGTACATTTTCATTAATTAATCAATATGATTCATCGCACATTTTTGTTAATCAAGTAATAAGATTGATTGCACCCTTTCATTAATTGATAATAAGATTCATTTTTTTATTTTATTAAGGTTTAATACATCAAAAGTCCCTCGAACATGTCCAAAAAGATTGTTTGGCCCCCTAAACTTATATGGTATCTCAATGGTCCCTTCAACTTGTTTAAATAACCTATAAGCTACTTGGATTTGTTTAAAGTGGCCCATCGGTCCCTTAACTTGCTCATAGAGATCCATTTACTTATGTATTTAAATCAGTAAAAAACAATTCAAAACTTAAAAAAATAAAGGTCTAATTCATGGTTCTAAATCGTTAAAACAAATTAATTTTTTGGACAAGTTAAGCGTAGCAAATGATGTATTAAGCATTTTATTGAACCACGTTATTTTATAATAATACTTGGGCTACTTATTAACCCCATTTTAGTGGATTGTAAACATGGAAAATCTAACAACAAAAAAAAAACATGATGGATATATGAGTTATTAGAAGTAAGAAAAATAAAAATAAAAAATCTACTTGAATTAATAGCTTATAATTGGCATTTCTTTGAAGTGTAAATATATATATTAATGTTATAATTCCTTATATTTGAGTAAGCATATAAAATAGAATGTAAGCAGAAGAAAACTTATGGCATTGCTGCTGGGTAAACCTAGTACACATATAAGGAAAAATCAACATAGGACCACTTAATATTGAAGAATGATTAATATATTACTGAATAAATATATAATAGAATGTGCTTTCGAATATTCGAGATATGCATTTTTTTAGTGTGTATATATAGATATATATGGAAAGCACTGTTCATCAATTAAATAAACAAACAGTAGAAGAGTTTATGGGCGCTTTTTGAAATTACTGGGTAATTACTCCTTTGGCAGTTGGCTATTCTCAAAGAGTAAGCTCACTGCCAAAGGAGATTTGCCCCGCAATATTCATCCATATATATATATTCTCAATCTCATTCCTGTAAGTATATATTATATATTATATCTGATTTAATTGTCTTTTTTTTCATGGTTTTCATTTACTATTACATGTCCATTTTTAAATAATTCATGTTTTAATCATTGTAAATAATAGTATTTTATATTATTTAACTCCCCAATCTTTGACCTGAGTCGGATTTGTCTTTCTACAACTCTAGTCCACATTATCAACTCAGCCATAATAAATTACTTATATAATTATATAATAATACATGTGTGACATAATCCTGCATTGTTTTATTATTATTATTACCGATTTTGGTCCATTAGGGCAGTTAATTAATTCAAATTGACTGGATATTTGTTTAAAGTAACTTATTATTCTTTTTCAATTGTTTTATAAGGATATTTCAATTTATCTGAAACAAATTATTAACTAATTACAAGAACAGCCTTTATGTATGGAGCTTAAAACAAATTATTGGAAGTTGGGCATGACAGGTTCCCCAATTGGCACTATAGCTGCTATTTTAGCATTTTTAACCTCTTGCCAACAAGTTTTATACGTTGCATACAAGAGAAAATAATATTATGGCCCTGTTTGGGAATTAGCTGTTAGTTGTTAGCTGATTACATTAGCTGTTAGCTGATTACATTAGCTGATTTGACTAGCTGTTTGTGTAGACATGTTTGGTAAAAATTAGCTGATTGATAATAGCGGTTTGTGCAAAAAGACGAATAAGGGCATTAATTTTGGCGCAGGAGAAGAGGGAGTCTATCTATTAGGGTTAAAGAAGTCCATTAATTTTAATATTGCAAAACGCTAATTGAAAAAGCTCCTAAAAGGAGCTTTTTCTAAATTAGCGTTTTCATCTCAAAACTCTCTCTCAAACCTCTCTCCACCAAACATTCCAATCAGCGGTTTCGGTGGTCAAAACCGCTCTTTTTATCCCAAAACGCTCTTTACCAAACATGGCCTATGTCTTATATTTCACTTTACCTTCGTAAATTGAGGTATAGACAATATAGTAAGGGCCCGTTTGTTTTATCTACTGTTTGTTGTTGCTGTTTGTTATTGCGGTTTGCTGTTTGTTGTTTGCTGTTGCTAGTTGATGTTTGCTGTTACGGTTTGTTGTTTGCTGTTGGAAAAAGCTGTTTTTCCAAAAAATAGAGATTCTCTGCTTTTGTAAAAGGCTGATTTTCAGATGTGAAAAGCAAATAGGAGGTCGCTAACCAAACACCTAATGTTGAAGCTCACTAACCAAACACTTAAAACTCTTCATTTTGAAGTGAAAAGACAAACAAGAGCACGAAAAGAAGCAACCAAACACCACCTAAAACTTTCATAAATTAATACTCGATAAATTAATAATTTTTTTAAAATAATAATTTATTCTGGTTCCAAACTTGGACCAGTTCAAAAAATAATCAATTTTAATAAATTAATAAGATAATAATTTTTCGAAACAGTCCTTTATAAATACATTGTTTTATTATCACTATAAATTAATAATTTTTCAAATACATATGTCAAGTATATATAGATATATACTTAGGATAATTTAGCAATATGACTCTATAGTATTTTATTTTTTCTTGAAATTTAAATCCAGTTGAATTTTATCTCTAACTATTCTCAGTGTATTCAAAAGTTATGGTGTATTCTTGTCAAATTGTAACAAAAAAATTGTAAAGAGTAGTTGATGCTATAATTGCTTCATTTCTTGTGATTGGTTCCAAATGTACCGAATTATCGTCAGCTTAATCCTCGGCTTCATCATTCTGTAAATTAATAATTAATAATTTATTAATTAATTAATTAATTAATATCTTTATAAATTAATAAAATTTTATGGTCTCAATATTATTAATTTATAGAGCTTTTATTATACCTCTAAGAAGGAGAAATTTGACTATACGTTTGCCACACCACATGATGGTGTATCATAGCCAATAAAATCAAAAGGAAAAAGTACAAAAATAAACATTTTGATTACACATGTTTTCGAACAACATCCCTGTGGTTTAAAAGTTTGCAAAATGACACCTTAAGGTTCATTCCGTTAGCAAACGCATACCAAATTGACTAACGGTGTTAAAAGTCAAAGACAAAAAAAATTAATTTAGTCCTTATATTTACTTATTTTATAAATTAAAATTTCTTATTATCTTTTGATTGCCAAAAGATAATAAGGAATTTTAATTTTATAAACTAAAATTCTTTATTATCTAATTATCACAAAAAAAACCTCAAAATAAAAAATAAAAATAAATTACTTTGTTAATTTGAAGAGACAGAGATAGAATAGACAAGGACGGGGAGAAAAAAAATGGGTCAAATACATGAATATCATAAATAACTACAAAATTACAACTAAATCATATTATCAAACTTAATTTTTAATATATATCATTATTTTCTATATATTACAAATAAAGTATGATTTTACACCCTAATTTAAAAATTCTAACCTCAATTCATAAATTCTAAACCCTAGAAAATATATCATAGACATCTAATTTATAAATTCTAATCTTTAAAATATATTAAAAATGCTGATTTTATTAGTTTGACATAATTCAAAATCATTACTTGACATAGTTGTAAATAATTTTCAAATCTGAATTTCTGTATAAATTTTCCAAAAAAAAGCGTGAACGGCAGGATTCGAACCTGCGCGGGCAGAGCCCACATGATTTCTAGTCATGCCCGATAACCACTCCGGCACGTCCACCTTTTTGCAATCAACGGGAAAAGTAAAAGGACTATGCAGGAAATTGCTTTCAATGAAATTGGGTGATATCGGAGGTTGTGAAGCCGCCGGCCACGTTCTCTCCACACTGAGAGAATCTGATTCAGTAAAACGAAATCAACAACAGCAAACAAATTAAAATCTGTTTATTGAGTTTAAAAGGAAGGATATGATATTCATTAAATGGATATTATCTGAACACAGGAAAATATTAAACAACACTGAAACCCAAACAAGATTCAGGCAGAGATAGAGAAATGAGCTTGAATTTTCTGAACAGTTTTAATTCCTTTGAACTCCATAATCCTCGAGTGTAATCCCATGCAATGGATCACCAACAAATTTCATTCAATTCTTAATACCCTTTGATTCTATTCTGTGTCTCTTCAATTTTCTGTTCCATTTCCAGTTTTATGGAGAGAGAATGAAGCAGAAAAAATAAAAAAATCAAAGAGAAATAGAAAATATTGTGTATTTGATTTTTATTTTTTATTTTGAAATTTTTGTATGATAATTAGATAATAAGGGGGTTAATTTATAAAATAAATAAACATAAAGACCAAATTAATTCTTTTCACTTTAACTTTTAACACCGTTAGTCAATTTGGTATATGTTTGCTACTGGAATGAACATCAAGATACCATTTTACAAACTTTTTAAACCACATGAGTATTGTTCGAATTACCACCACTCACAACCACTATTGCACAGTTTTTTCTCCCTGGTCGTCCGCCCACCATCACTGATATGATGGAAAGTGTTGTTTTGGTTGAGGAATTCTGAGGCAGCAATTTTTTGTCACCGGAGAAATAGAAATTGACATCACCGAATAATTCAGTGTTTGAGAGAAATAAAACACTAATTAATTTTATTGAAACTTTTAATAACACATGTACTGATTTTATTGGCCATGCACACACTGCTTTTTTTTTTTTTTAATAATTTTGGTAGCTTTTATGAGTACAAAAGTTTATAGTTACCATTAGTCTGTCTACATTCGCTATTTGTCTTCAGTGTTTATCACATTTTAATTGTTTATATAATCTGTCTACATTTCATACTTCTTTTTTTCTTTTTTTTCTTTTTTTCTTTCTGGTGTTCACAACAAATGGGAAAAAGAAACTCACTGCACTCATAGCATCCACCTGTCAAGCATTTATTGGCAGTTGCAACCTAGTGCACCAACAAACACACGTAGAAATTGTTTCCATTTTTTTATTAATTTGTTGGTTTTCTACAATTGACTTATATCCTCTCTCAGAATATTCTATTACTATGACTATCAGTTATTATTCAATTTTAAAGATGCCCCTCAAAGTCAAAAGAAAGGCCACTCTTTTTTCTTATATTGATGAATTAAGAGGAAGGTCCAAAATAGAAGCCTCGTCTAAGAGAAAAAAAGGAACGAATGAAAGAGTTTAGGAAATCAAGCTTTGCGAAAAAAAAAAAAAAAAAAAGTAAAGATGTAGGAAATGATGTGAGTTTACTTAAAGATCATCAAACATTAACAGCAGATATTAACTAAATAAATGTGAAGCAACTCGAAAATTATCGTTTTATATGATGCAATCGAAATGAGACTTTGTTGTCCCATATCCGTATTTTTTCATGTCTCTCACAAAAAAAAAAAAAAAAAGCTCCTTTCTTTTGTAACACAAAAAAAAAACTTTTTTTCTGTTGTAAAATCTAGTCCGGACAATGTCTTATTTTAATTAGGGTAATTAATTTATTAGTCCCTATATTTTGACAAAGCATACTGTTTAGTCTCTGTATTTTCAAAAACACGTGGTAAGGTTCCTAACATTTTTATCAGTAAACTGTTTAGTCCCTGTATTTTCAAAAACACACGATAAATTACCCGTTACTATTTATCAGTCAAAAGCAATTCACACATCTATGTCTTTCTCTCACAACTCGCGTTCACCAAAAAAAATGAGAAAGGATTGAATCCCTAAGCCATAATCGAATCACTCATGCTCACTCTTCCTGTTTGAATTGAAGGTAGAAATCTACTCAAATCTCTCTCGCTTGCACTTCCTGTTGGTGAAAATCCTCTTACTCTCAATGGTGAGTTTAATTTCCTTCATATTCCCAACTCATGTTTACTGCCAAAAGCTTTAGTGATGACGAAAGATGTTTCTACTAATCCAAATTGACTAACAGAATCTTCATGAGAGCCTAACGGCAGGGACTAAATAGTTCACCGAAAAAAACGTTAGGGACTAAACAGTTCATCAAAAAAATGTTAGGGATCTTACCATGTGTTTTTGAAAATACAAGAACTAAACAATGTGTTTTGTCAAAATATAGGGACTAATAAATTAATTACCCTTTTAATTAAATAGTGAAAACTTTTTGTAGAACTACCGAGAAGGTGACATATAATTTAAAATAACAAATTTTGTTCTTGCAAATTTATTGCCATCAATGTAATTTTTGTTATAATGTAATTCTATTTAGTTATTTAAAATTCGTGTTTGTTAGTTGAATATTTAAATTTGGTGCTTTAAATTTTATTCCATCCTCATTAAATATAATTTACTTTAAATCTTAAATTAATCGTTGCAAAACTAATTGTTACAAAATTAGTCGTTAATGTGGAACTGAGGCTCAATTAATTGTTTATCGAATGTAATGGAGGTATATATACAAACAACCAACATGTATAATAATAATTGCATGTATAGACATAACATAATATCTTAATTATATTATATTCTATCATCCTCTCTTAAGTTAAGCCGGGTAGAACAAAGGTTTAACTTGCGACAAAAAAAAATGATCCTTGCAAAGAGGCTTCGTCAAGACATAGGCTACTTGATCATATGTGGGAACATAAAGAACACGAAGCAAGCCTTTAGTAACTCGATCATGAACAAAATAAAAAATCAACCTTCAAATGCATGCAGCGATGGTGATAAATTGGACTTACAGTCAGATAAGTAGCAGAAAGATTGTCGCACCGTAATTGAGGAGCTGAAGGAAGAGTGTAACAAATTTCTTGAAGAACAATTTGTAACCAACCAAGTTCAGATGCACCACTGGCTAAGGCACGATATTTCGCCTGAGTGGAAGGTCTAGCAACATAAAGTTGCTTCCATGAGCTCCAAAAAACTAGATTTTGTCTAAAATAAATTGCAAAACTAGTAGTAGACTTCCAATCATCCAAATAGTCATCCCAATTCGCATCAGTGTAAATATGAAGCAACAAGGTTGAGTCTTTATGAAGAAATAATCCATGTGTACTGGCACAAGAAAGATATTGCAATAGGTGTTTGACATCACTCCAATGAATGGATATAGGGGCATGCATGAATTGAGATAATTTATTCACTGCAAAGGCCGTGTCAAGAAAAAGATATTCAAGGCTGCCAACAGCACAACGATATTCAGTAGGATCAGGATGAGGATCACCGCTTCTAAGAAATAATTTTTCCTTTGTGTACATAGGTGTGGAGACACCCTTACAACCATCTATTTGAGTGCGATGAAGGAGATCAAGGATATATTTTTTCTAACTCAAGAAAACTCCTATAGAGCACCATGTAGTTTCCACACCAAGAAAAGAAGAACGCTTTCCCAAATTTCATATATCAAACTGCTTTTGTACTTCTGAAATGAGACCATTAATAACTTTGGTATCATTATCAAGGACCAAAATATCATCCACATAAATAAGGCAAAAAATACGAAGCGAACTAGTGCAGTGAAAAAATAGGGGCGTGTATGACTTAAAACCTATGAAACCTAATAAGTATGCAACACGTCCGTTAACTGCTTATGCCACATCCGAGGTGCCTGCTTGACACCATAGAGAGATTTTTTTTAATGGAAAAACATACTTTGGGTTCTTAGGATCAATATAACCTGGAGGTTGTTGCACGAAAACTGTTTCCTCTTTGGAAGGCTGCTCGGATTTCTCTCGCAATATAATCACGGTCTATCTTTGGACAATCTCTACTGTCAGATCTGCTTCACTGAGATTCAAAAGAGCTTGATGACAGGTCTGATGGTGATCGTCCACCAGCTCTGCCTTGTCTTCTGGGTGTCTGCCACCTTCTTTTTGCCTTCCAGGTGGGGATGAGGCCCTTCTATGGTGAGAACGAGATCGCCTTCTGTTGTGGGATTGGGATCACCTTCTACTTCGGGATCGGGATCGACTTCTGCGTCTGGGATTTGCCTGTCCACCCCCTTGGTGACCTTGATCAGCCGCTACTCCAATGGGTTGTTCCTGTCCAGCCACTGCCATAGGAGGTGGTCGTTGTCCACCAATGGTGATTCCTGGATTCAGCGCATTTCTTGGTGGCACTTGATTGTTCCTCTGGCTCCCTTCTGGCGGATCTTCGAACAATCTTCTATTTAGTGGCAGGTTACTTCTCAACTCTGTGTTGGTGATGACTGCATCTACAGGATCTTGGAACAAGAATGATGATTCGTTTCTTGCTCGTGGTCTTACAATGGCGCTTTCCCAATTTGAGATTCTTGGCCTTGGCGAAGGATCGCGAACGAGCGGCACAATTCCTGTTGTTGGTCCTCCTACGAGTGGGTTAGCAAAATATGGCCCCAATCGATCCGTATCTGTCGTGCCATAGTTATTTGCCACTAAGTATATGATAAGATCAGTGAAAGTTTCTGGTGACATTTCTCGGACGTCCTGGACAAAAGCAGGCAGATTATTCCTTTGATTTGCAGGGATTGTCGGGGCATTGCTTACTGATATGGGAACAGTAAGCGGAGGTGTTGTGATTCCAGATGAAAGGTTCTGCCCCTCATTAGCCATCTTATGTTTGTGGTTCGAGCTCTTTTGTGATTAGAGCTTCCACCTTCACCCCACCAATTGATATTACCCGATTGAATTCTCGTCGGAGCTCCACCTGTGGGAGGCGCCGTTGGGTTCGGCCGGGGGGACTCCGATGCTAAAGTCAGTAATGTGTATATAATGGTAAAATAAAGCACGAAGTAGGGTATTGGAATGTGTACCTCAATAGTTTGGGGTGCAAGACTATTTATACTAGGTTAGCTGTAACCCTCGATTTGGTAACCGGAAAGTCTCCATTAATACTCTATTAATGCTGGTTACTGAGTTCATTCAAGTATCGTTAGCTCATTAAAGGATTATTACTTGTCTTTAATGATGTCGGTTTTCTCATGAGAAGACGGTGATGTGCTGACATCTTGCGGGCGTATCGATACGTGATGACGAATCTCCCGAGATGCGGCGGTTACAAGCCTCTTCATGTCATCCGGCTATCCGAGGTGTATCAAGGACTCTATCGATCCGTCATGTCTACAGCTTGCTTCGTACGCCATTATTATAGCGTATCTTCTAGTCGTAGCCGTTTGGCTAATTTCCTTTTTGGTCCCTGGATAATATCTGGATGTTATCATAATACTTTATCGTCTGCTTGCTTCTCTCATGACTGATGAGAAGAAACTTGATTTTACATATATAAAAGAAAACTCGATTTTACATATACAAAAGCAAGAAGAATAATAATTTCTTAAGTTTAGGTTATTATTATATGACTTGAATTGTAGTTAATAATATATTGGTTTTACTATTTAATATTTATTATTTCTAAAGTAATATTAAATTTAGATATGAAAAAAAAAGTACACAATATGCCTAGGCCCTCCAAAATGTTGGAGACGGCCCTGAGCCTGTGATGGAAGAGACTCAGGCTCAGGCTCAGCTGATTCAGAGCTTGGACTCTCTATGGTTCTTCTCAAATGTATTATCTTCTTCAACAACTAAGCCAATTCTCCACAGCAATCAAGGTGAGTCGACAGTAAATCCGAAAACATAGCCAAAGACTGAAGCATCAGTTTTAGGAATTCACAATGAAGAAGCAGCGGAGATTCTAAATCCACCGAAGAACACCACAAAATGTTAGATAATTAATTTAAGATTGAACACCACAAACTCTGTTCAAACTTTATTTCTCATGTCATGTTTTGTTGATCCAATATACAACTGTTATTCTTGTGCATTTTTCTGTCAGTAAAGTAACTCTATAAAATCAGTAGTAGTTTGAAAAAAGTATCAATGTTTGCATTTTCCTGGGTATTTGATATCATTTGATTCTATTGGGTATTTGATATTATTTGATGGAAATAGGGGCGGAGACAGCCCGGAGCCCGGGGGGCTCCAGCCCCCCCGGTCTCCGGCACCACCCCTGAGGAATAGCGCTTCAGTCCCGAGTAGCCCCCAAGAAAATGAAATTACTACTTGTAATATGTAGTGTAAATATGTAACTTTGAATTAAAATAGCAAGGCTGGTCAAACTGGCATGTAAGGCATTTTCACATTTCAAGGTGGTCCTGAGTTCGAACCTCCTCATCATTTTTTCCCTGAAATCCCTTTTGCTTTTTTTTTTTTCATTTTGCCTTAATCACTATTGTTTTTTCCTTATTTTTTTTCCCATTTTGCCTTAATCACTAATTCTTTTTTTATTTTGATTTTCCCTTAAATCTCAAGATGCGTTTTTACATACGTCGTGTACAACCTTTACCCATTTTCACACTTTGGTGTACAACCTTCAATTTTGCATACTAAAGTGTACAACCTTCTAGTGACCTCACACTAAAGTGTACATCGGGTAAAAATGACCGGTCAACCATGTTAACCACTTGGTTAACATGACACCTCATCAATTTTGAATCCTTACAAATTAAAAGTGGTCCCTACATATTATTAAATTACTTTTATACCCTTAATTCTATCTTTCTAATTTTTTCACATTTTCTCTCTCTAAATTTTATTTTTTCAAATCCACTCTCTCTCTCTCTCCTGCTTATCTCTTATCTGCTCTACTCTCTCTCTCAAACACTTTGGGAGATTTTATGTCTGCTTTATGGTCGGATATTTCGATAAATTCTTCTTCAAAAGCCATAACCAATTCCACTCTCTCAATGAAACCACTGTAATTTTACAGGCCTAACTTGCCAGACTCGATGTGATTGAACACCCAAGCTTAGCCTATTCTTAATCAAAACTTTCAGAAAAGAAAAGAAATAAAGAAAGAAAAATAAAGCCTTTAGCCTCTACTCTTATCTTCTCTCACTTCATAACTTCACTTGCAATTGCAATTGCTACATCATTCAATTTCGGCGACCTTTAACTGTTTCCTTTCTTCTTTTTCCTCTTCTTCTTCCCCAGTTTAACTCAACTGGAAAAAGCCTTATTCTTTCCTATTTTTAACCGAACGGGAAAGCCTCAATCTTTCTTCGGTTCAACCTTTGCTTTCACATTGTCGTGAAAGAGTAGGTGGGGTTCACTACTTTGATGAAATGAAATAAAAATAGGATAAGTTTTCAAGGGTAGTTATGGCATTTCGCTTGGAATTTATCCTCCTGCCTATTCTTCTTCGACTGTATTTTGGTTCGGTGGTTTCCGACGATGGTGAGTTCTTTCTCTGTAGTTGCAGAGAGAAGAGAAGATAAGAAGTGGTGAAATGGAATGTTGATGCCAAAGGACCAATTTGCTTCACTTATCTTTATTTAAAAATTTCAAGAATGTTAGTTTAAACAAACCTTATTTGCTTAAAGTTCAAAGCTTTTTACCCCTTGAACGAACCTGGTTTTTAGCAATCTCAGAGCTTTTATTATTGTTTATTCTGAAAGTTATTTTTACATGAGACAACCCGGTGGTGTTATGTGCTGAATGAGCAAATCTATTGGAGATAAAGAAGTCATTTAGCGAAGTGGTGGTATGGTTCGGTTTCTCCAAAATGTAGTAGCTATTACTTCAAATGTTGAGCAGCTTTGGGGGAAATGGAGAATTAGAGAGATAGAAGAGTTAGAGAGAGAAATTGAGAATTAGAGAGAGATGGAAGAGTTAGAGAGAGAAGTGATGCTTATAAAAAGGAAATGGAGGAGAGAGAAAATAAGAGAGATATGAGAGAGATGAGAGTTAGAGAGAGAAATAATTTTTGGAAATGGAATAAAAGAAAATAAGGATGGAAGTCGAAGAAGATGATGTTATAAAGAGTATAAAATATTGAAAGTTATTTCTATTTAAAGATGAAGGCGATAGAGAGAAAAGGGCGGAAGCTAGGGTTTGCGATGGACGGGGTGGAGGGCCGCTCGGGGCAGGGGCCGGGGGATCGGTGTGCGATGGCGGGACAGGGTGCGGATCGGGGATCGGGGGATGAGAGGGGGTCGATGGAGGAAGCGGCGGCTGGGGATAGGCGGGTTGGTGAGGCTAGGTTGCGGGATCGTTCTCGGGAGGGTCGGAGGTCGCCGGTGTTGGTTGTGGATGTGGCGGCTCGCCAATCTGGTTTGGGGGAGGAGGGTAGGGTGGACGGCTGTGATGGGGCGGCCGGTTTCTGGGGAGATGTAGAGGATGGTAGGCTAGGGGAGAAGGGTTGTGAGGCGGGTGCCGTGGTGGCCGTGGCCGCGGGCGTGGCTGCGGGTGGTTCTAGCGATGGGCTGGCTGCCTCGTCGGCCATCTCCTCGGGCAAGAGGCCGCCTGCCTATTGCGAGGATCCTAGCAGGCCCGCCGGTGGTTCTGGTTTTTGGCCATCCTTTGCTGGCGCCGGTTTTGATAACTGGGCAGGTCTTGCAGGATTAGGACCTGCCTCTTTTGGTCCTAATCCGGGCTCTGATGTTTTGAATGGGGGCGTAGTGGGAGGAATGAATGTCTTGGAACGTAAAAATTCACCTAAGATTATAGAGGTTTGTCAAGGTCAGGGGAACGCGTTATCTCCTAGGAAGTTTACAGGTTCTAATGGGATAGGGAAAGGGTCCTGGAGAGACACTGTTATGGGGGTGGTTGAAGAAGAACCTAGCCCAGAAGAGGTTCTAATGATTGGAGAGTCGGAGGATCTTTTTTCTGACTCTGATGACGAGGAAGGTGCTCAGGATGATCCCCTCTGTCCGGTTCTCAGATTGTCTTCAGTAGAGAAGCGTGAACTTAGAGAAAAGTGGAAAATGTCTTTAATTGTGAAAGTCCTGGGTAAGAGGATTAGTTTTAACTATTTTGCCCAGAGAATTCATTCCCAGTGGGCGAAGAAAGGGAAAGTTAGTATTACTGATATCGAGAATGACTACTTCATCATAAAATTTACCAGTGTGGAGGATTATAATACTGTGATTATGGGAGGCCCGTATATTATTACTAACCAGGTTTTGGCCTTAAGGCCTTGGGTCCCTAATTTTAACCCTCACGATTGTATGGTGAATAGGATTTTGACTTGGGTTAGATTCCCAGGCCTTCCTATTGAGTATTATAGTGAGAAGATTCTCACAAAAATTGGTGGCTTGGTAGGGAGGGTCCACCATGTGGATAAGACGACCTTAGGTGCCATTAGAGGCAAGTTTGCTAGGGTCTGTGTGGATGTTGATCTTGCAAAACCCTTACTGTCTAAATTCTGTGTGCAGGATAAGGTTTTTTTCATTGAATATGAGGGTTTACATAACATTTGTTATGAATGTGGTATATATGGTCATTCTAAAGAAGGGTGTCCCAGGAGGGAGAGGGTCATTGAGGAGAATGTTATGGACAATGGGAGCAATTCGGCGGGTATCCAGGGAGGAGGTGGGAATTTTGGCCCCTGGATGGTGGCTAAAAGGACCGCTCGTCGAAGGACTCAACCTCCGGTTAGTCAGAATGTCCCTCCTGATATCTCCTCCAAGGGGAAATCCGCTTCTCCTAAGCCTTTGGCTATTTCTTTGGAGAAGGAGAAGCCGAAGCCCAAGGCCAGGGAGGGAGCAGAATCATCTTCTACCCTGAGATCTGGGTCTAGGTTTGAGGTTTTATCCATTGAGGAGGTTCACTTGCCTGTCCAGAGTGAGATGCAGGTGGAGCATAAGATTCCTGGTTTGGATCCTTCTGGTCCTTCAGTGGGGATGGTTGATGCTGTTAATCCCCTCTTTATGTCTAAAGGTGAGGAACAGGGGAAATCCCTTGTTCTGGAAACCCATAGGTTGAATGAGAAATCTGAGGTTAGTAATCCTATTCCTTGTGGGGATACTGGGCCTGGTAAAGTTATGGGGGTTATTAAACCTAACCTGAAGAAGCCAAAGAGTAAACAGAAAGGCATCCTCAACTCTCTGGCTCCTTATGAGAAGAGGGGACCTGCGGGTTCCTCGGTGAGGCTCTCAGGAGCCCCCAGTAAATACCTAGTTTAGGTTGGTTGTGTGGTCAGTTGTCCTCCCTCTTATGGATTTATTGTGTTGGAATGTTAGGGGTGCGGCTAGCAAGGCTACCCGCATCCATATTAATGATCTTATTAAACAGTTTAACCCCTCCTATTTTGCTTTATTGGAAACTAAAATTAGTGGAGAGAAAGCGGAGGAGGTGGTTAAAAAGTTTAAGTTGTGGAGGTGTGTTAGATCGGAGGCAACTGGCCGGGCTGGTGGGATTTGGCTTTTCTGGAGGCCAGATCGGATTAACTTTGATGTTATTAATATGGATAAGCAGTTTATTCACTGTAAAGTCAGTGTTACTGGGATTAGGCCCTTCTTGCTGACTCTTGTTTATGCTGACCCTGTGTTAGCTAATCGGAATCGTCTTTGGGAGATTCTTTACTCTATGAGTGTCAATATTTCTGAGGCCTGGTTTATTGCGGGTGATTTCAATGACATTGCTCTTATGAGTGACCAGAGGGGGGGTTCTACTCATTACATTAATCGTTGCCTTAACCATAAGAATAGTATGGATTTATGTGGTTTGTTTGATCTTAGGGCTTCTGGTCATAAATTCACCTGGAAACGCAACAACACCTTCGTGCGTTTGGATAAAGTCTATGCTAATGTGGTTGCTCAAACTTCCTTTCCTGAGTGTTCGGTTTTAAATCTTCCTTTTCGGCATTCAGATCACTGTCCGATTTTGTTTAGACTCTTGAGAGGCAACCGGCCTAGAGGTAGGAGACCTTTCCGGTATCAGTTGGCCTGGGATTCCCATCCTAAGTTCAAGGAGTTTGTTCAGGATAACTGGATTCCTCACTTGAATGTCTTACAAGCTGCTGATGGGTTCAGAGAAAAGGTGTTAGGGTGGAATAAACATGTTTTTGGTCATATCATTGGGAGGAAGAATAAGTTATTAAGAAGGATGGAGGGTATCCAGCGTAGACTGGAGATTAGATTTGATCACATGTTGGATGGTCTTCTTAGAACTCTCCAGAAGGAGTTGGAGGCTATGCTTAGACAGGAGGAGCTTCTTTGGTTCCAGAAGTCCAGAAAATCGTGGATTAGAGATGGGGATCGTAACACCAGATACTTCCATCTTTCTACCATGATCAGAAGACAGAGAAATAGGATTGAAGCCATTAGAAACTCCAATGGGGAGTGGGTTTATGAAGACGAGGTGATTCGTAATATGGCCTTTGATTTCTATAAGGACCTGTTCAAGGAGGCTCCTGTCCAGCTTAATAGGGCCCATTCTGCTGCTACATTCCCTCAGATTAGTGAGGATAGCATTCAGATTGCCTTTCAGCCTATCTGGTGTAAAGAGATCGACCAAGCTATTTTTAGTATTGGGGCGGCTAAAGCTCCGGGGATTGATGGTTTGCCGGCTGGCTTTTACCATAAACACTGGGAGGTGGTTAAGGAGGGTATCTATGATTTCATCTTTGGCGTTTTTAATGGGTCTAAGGACATTGGGCTTGTTAATAGGACCCTCCTTGTCCTTATCCCGAAAATTGAGAAGCCTTCTTCCTTCCTGCATATGAGACCCATTAGTCTTTGTAATGTTCTTTATAAAACTGTTACAAAGATTGTGGCAAATAGAATCCGAGGAATCCTCCCTGACATCATTTGTCAGAATCAGGGGAGTTTTGTTCCCGGTAGACAAATGATGGACAATGTGGTGATAGCCCAAGAAATGGTCCATTCGATGAAGATTAAAAAAGGGAAGAAAGGCATGGTGGCTTTGAAGCTTGATTTGGAAAAAGCTTATGATCGGATCAACTGGGATTTTCTTATGGAAAGTCTTGAGAGAGCTAGAGTCCCGGAGAACTGGAGGAAGCTTATCAAGGTCTGTATTTCTTCTCCGGTTTTTCAAGTCATGGTTAATGGGGATATGTCTGAGGAGTTTTCTCCAGGCCGGGGTATCCGTCAAGGTGACCCTATGAGTCCTTTCCTTTTCATTATTGCTATGGAAAGGCTTTCTCACCTAATTCAAGATGCTATTGATATTGGGAGTTTCCACCCGGTAGCTATTAATAGATTCTGCCCCCAGGTGACTCACTTATTCTTTGCTGACGATGTCCTTATCTTTCTGGAAGGTAATGAAGAGCAATTGAGTGTTATTATGGATATCCTTGATTGTTTTTGTGAGGCTTCCGGTCAAAAGCTTAGTATCCAAAAATCAAGGATGATGTGCTCTAAGAATATGAATCCCAGAGTTTGCAAAAGATTAAGTGACTTGTCTGGTATTCCTCTTACTGACTCTCTTGGGAAGTACCTGGGTATTCCTCTGCACAGTGAAAGAGTTTCTAAAGTTACCTTTCAGGATACTTTGGACAGAGCCAATTCTAAATGTGCCTCTTGGAAAGCCAGTACTCTTTCTCTGGCAGGCCGTACGACGTTAGTGCAATCGGTTAATTGTGCAACCCCTAATCATATCATGCAGGCTTGTCTACTTCCGGCCCCTGTGCTTAATAATCTGGATAAGATCAACCGTAGATTCCTGTGGGGAAAAGCTGAGGCGGGGAGAAAAATCCATCTTGTGCCCTGGAATGAAGTGTGCCTACCCAAAGCGTCTGGTGGTTTGGGTATTAGGAAAGCAAAGGACAACAATAAAGTTTTATTAATGAAGCTCCTTTGGCGAATGTGGCAGTGCCCTTCTTCTCTTTGGGCTCGCCTTCTTTGTGGTAAGTATCGGAAAGATAAAATCTTTGGGGGCCCCAAGGAAAGAGTTGCCCAGTGTTCCTTTCTTTGGAAAGGGATTAGCACCATTTTTGCGGAATTTTGTACTGGGGTTGGTCTTGATGTGGGTAATGGTAAATCCATTAGTTTCTGGTTTGATACCTGGTTAGGGGACAAACCTTTGGTAGATGTGTGTATTTCTCCCCTGCCTAATGACATCAGGAACTGGAGGATTGCTGACGTGGTGGACTCTGAAGGGGATTGGATCTGGGCCAAGTTTGAGCCTTTTTTAGGTCTCGATACCCTCCTTAAAATGCGGGGCTTCAAGGTGAGTACTCATGAGGAGGATTTGGATAGACACTGTTGGGCTCTGACTAATAATGGAGCATACTCTTGTAAGTCTGCCTTTGAAGCGTTTTCCTCCCCCCCTTTGTCGGTTCCTTCCTCTGAGGTTTGGAAGTCCATTTGGGCCCTTAAAGTCCCTTATCGTGTTAGGAGTTTCTTGTGGCTGGGCGTCAAGAACAGGTTATTGACTAACTTGGATAGGCACAGGAGGCATTTATCGGAGTCTGGAACTTGTAGTAGATGCAGGGACCATACTGAGTCCTTATGCCATGCCCTGAGGGATTGATCAAAGAGTAAAGAGGTTTGGAGGAAGATTCTTCCTCCTAATTCTTTTTCTTCCTTCCTGGCCCATCCTGAAGAGGTCTGGTTCTCTGATGGTGTTAAAGGCAAGCTCCTCTCGTTTATGGAGCATGGTGACATCTTCTTTGCCATTATCTGTCACCAAATCTGGAGGTGGAGAAATGAGGAAATTTTTGGTAGTAAAACTATTTTCGTGCCAAACTTAGTTGATTTTTTCTCCAATAAGTTCTTCTCCATTTTGGACAGTTTTAAAGGTGATTCTCTGGCCGTTTCCTCCCTGAGTAAGAATGTCCACCTGGTTAGCTGGGTTAGGCCCAGAGAAGGGGTTGTAAAGCTGAACACTGATGGCTCTTCCCTCAACAATGGGAAAATTGCTGCAGGAGGTGTTCTCAGAGATGCTGGAGGAGCTTGGCTTTCTGGTTTTTACCAGAATTTGGGTTTAGGGTCTTCCTTTGCTGCTGAGCTCTGGGGCATCCTAACTGGGATCAAGCTGGCTGGTAGGCTTGGCATTAAGAGTCTGACTATTGAATCAGATAATCTGGAGGCCATTAATATGATTAAAGACAGTCATGCCCCGAGTTTGAAGTATAGCAACCTTATAAAAGCTATTAGAAGGTTTTGCTCATCCTTTGAGAGTTTTGAGTTCTGTCACGTTTTCAGAGAGCAAAATCGGGTTGCTGATCGTTTGGCGGCAGCTGCTCATGACGGTCTTCTTGGAGTCTCTACCCTTCCTGTTCCCCCTGGGTTTCTCTTCCCTTTCCTGTTAGATGATAGGATTGGGGTTAGCTTTCCTAGGATGATCCCGTGATTGGGTTTTTTGTTGTTGTGTTTCCTTTCCTTTTCTACCAAAAAAAAAAAAAAAAAAAAAGAGTATAAAAGTAATTTTATATTAATTGGGTTAATTTTTTATTTTTAGAAAACTTAAATTGATGAGGTGGCGCGTTGACTTCGGGTTGACCGGTCACAATTACCTGATGTACACTTTAGTGTGAGGTCACCAAAAAGTTGTACATTTTAGTGTGCAAAATTCAAGGTTGTATACCAAATTGTGAAAATGGGTAAAGGTTGTACACCACATATGTAATTTACCCGTTTTTATCCCATTATAATTTTTTCCTTTAAATCTTAAATTTGAATATTAAATTTTATTATTTTTTCCATCATTATTTTTATCTAATTATAAATCTTTTCTTAAATTAAAATATCAATATTATTACATAATTTAATTATCTTTTTTATCATCATTATTAATTAATTTTAATTTTTTCCTTTAATCAAAATATCAATGTAAATATTTAATTGATAAATAATAATATACTTATTTAGGGTTTTAATTTCAGAAATTAGCGTTAAACTTATAAAAAAAATTGAATATGTCTAAACTTTTCACGTTAGCCACTTTTAATTTTTTAATCAACACATTAAAATAAAACAGTTTTATCATGCTGGAGGCTAAAATTTTTTTGCCAGCCTTAACGGGCTGGACTCTAGAAAATTAGTCAATCCGTAAACTGAAATTAGCCCTCCCAGATTTGAAATCCTAGCTCCGCCACTGCTTCACGCTTATTAATTTTAGTCGTGCGGTTAAGATAAATTTTCAATGTCCAGCCCTAATGGGCTGGGCAAAATTTTTATAACAATTTTAGATTTTTTTTATTTTTAGTTTTAAATTTTTTATATTTTTCATAAAGTAAAATTTAATTTATAAATTAAGTTATATAAATCTTAAAAATAAAAAATTATTTTTTTAATGAAAAAACATAATAAAAATAAGTAAATAATGTAAAAAGTACCACGATTAAACTAATTTATATTAATTAAATAAATTAAATATTATTTAAGTAATCATTAATATTTATTATACTAAGTTAATTATTATTTTAACTTATTTATGTTTTTATTTTTTTATGGGTTAATAATATATTATATTTACAAATTTTTGCCTTTAAAGAATATGGGGCCTACAGCCCTTGCTTTAATAGCTTTATGGTTAAGTCGGTCATGTAGACCGTTTAGACGATCGAAATCGAGAATTCATTCTGATAATCTCCAATTAGTTTATCTAGCCGGTTTTTGGCCTCTATATGATTATTAATTGCATGGCCCCACCTAAGCGATGATGAACAAAAATATTTTTTTATTGTGAGTTTATTTTTTTATTTATTATAATTCATTTGTAAGTTGCTTCAATGATATTGTTGTCGAAATTTGTTGTTTGCATATTTTTAGTGATATATGTTACAAATATACGTGTTTTTCTATATTAAATGATTTGGAATATGAATATGGCCCATCGGGCCTGCTAGGTCAAGCAGAAAGCCCATCGGGCCAATCAAAGCTCACAGGCCGATCAGCAGGGCCTATATATATCCATCCACACCTTTCTGTATGTATGCATTCTGATCCTTACTCGTTCACCCTTTGTCTAAGCACCTCGCTAAAGAACCACTAACTGTCTTAACCGTTGGAGTGTACACAAGGACCGATCCCCGTATAGGGACGCTGATCAGAGATTTTCGGGCTTGTCTCTGTAATCTCGAATCACCGATGGATCAAATGTTTTCGGACTTGTCTCTATTAGACGATGAAGAAGAGGAGGTATTACTGGAGGTCCCTGAGGATGATAGTCGTCGAAACCTGATGGAGTTCAGTCTAGTAGGGCAATTGCTCACGGAATCATCCATTGATTTTCTTACGATGAAGCGCAGACTTGCGGTTCTATGGCACCCTTCTTAGGGTTTGTGCATAAAAGATCTAGGGGATCAGAGATTCCTTTTTTAATTTTTCTCTAAAGAGGATGTAAAATTGGTTTTTGACACAGGGCCCTGGACGTACGACAATCGTACATTGGTTCTAGAAAGACTAAAGTGTGGGGATATCCCTTCACAAATCCCCTTATTTCATATGTGGCTTTTTGGATACAGATTTTTTATTTGCCTGTGGGGTACATGGCGGAAGCAGTAGGCCGTCAGCTAGGGAGCTTTGTTGGGGAATTCCTTGAGTATGACAGCTCAAACACATCGGGTCTATGGAATACCTATATGAGGATTAGAGTTCGGGTGGATGTCCGTCAATCGCTGAAACGCTGGAAGAAGATTAAAGTGCCTAATGGGGGCTCATCGATTATACAATTCAAATATGAGAGATTGAATTTATTTTGTGTGCTATGTGGTTGCCTATGTCATACAGAGAGTAGTTGTGGGATTGTGGGGGATAAGGACAAGAAGATGATGGCTCGGGAATGGGGGTCTTGGCTTAAGGTTGCCATACGTCAAGGAGGTGACGGAGGGGGGTGGGGCTGAGAAGTGGCTCCGGAATCCTAGGGATATCAATCTATCTTCTTTCACAGCGAAAGGTTGTGTTGATCAAGCTGGTCATGGTGCTGAAGATAGGGAGGAGGGGAGTAAAGGTGGAAGCAAGGAGAAACAGAATTCGACTATGAGGGTACTGAGTAATACAATTAGACAAGTTAAGGAAAATGTAGTTGAACATCAGATGGGGAAGAGAGACTGATTTAGAGTCAGATGACATGGTTCTAGACGAGGAAAGGAAATGGAAAAGGACAGCAAAAGAACATGCTCTTTGATAACTGATATTCCAACTCCGATCACTGGGAGCTCAAACAGTGAAAAACATTTATCGGCCCAGGTCCAAGGGACGCCCCGCCGGTCATAATGATAGGTGTTAGTTGGAACTGTCACGGACTTGGCAATCCGCGTACAGTATTAGCTCTTAAGGATATGGTTAAGAGTTGGAAGCCATCATTCATTTCACTGGT
Source organism: Euphorbia lathyris (assembly GCF_963576675.1). Taxonomy (NCBI): domain Eukaryota; kingdom Viridiplantae; phylum Streptophyta; class Magnoliopsida; order Malpighiales; family Euphorbiaceae; genus Euphorbia; species Euphorbia lathyris. The sequence continues at coordinate 59,573,593 of NC_088915.1, forward strand.
TGAGACACTTGTGCATAGTGGAAGAATGAATGAGATTAAGAGAAATTTGGGTTCTGAAGGATGTTTTTGTGTGGATAGCGTGGGAAGAAGTGGAGGTCTAGCGATTCTGTGGAATGAGACTGTATATATTGAGAATATGGGCTACTCAAAGAACCACATTGATATGAAGGTGTTTAATAGGAACTTCTCTCCCTAGCGGTGTACTGGTTATTATGGGAATTCGGACAAGAGTCAGAGGCGAATTACCTAGGATCTATTATGCATGCTACGGTCAAATTCTACTTTGTCATGGTGTGTTATTGGCGATTTCAATGATATTCTGGGGCTAGAGGAGAAGAGGGGGGATCATGATCACCCGGCTTGGTTATTAAATGGATTCAGGGAGGCTGTTACTGACTGTGAATTCAGGACCTTCAGTTGGAGGGTTTCAATTATACTTGGGAGAGGGGTCGGGGGATGGAACTTCATGTGGAGGAAAGATTGGACCAATGCATGGTTAATAGGGCGTGCCTGGACTACTTTCCCAGGGCTCACCTAACGAGTTTGGTTACAATAACTTCTGATCATTACAATTAAACACGTCATTGGATGTTCATAACAGCAGGGGGTGGAAATTTCGTTTTGAGAATATGTGGCTAAAAGACAAGATGGAAAGGGCTTGAAGGGACATTACTAATTGAGAAACTTCAAAATTTCACTAGACTAATGGGAGAGTGGAGCAGGGATCATTGTTTTCAATTCCAGAGAGTGGTTAAGAAGCTGTAACGCCGGTTGGCTGTCGAAATTCAGAGTAATGACAGTAGCTCCATGGGTGAAATAACTGAGTTAAGAAAGAAAATTGAATCTTGCCTGGATCGTGAAGAGTCATACTGGAAGCAGAGATCGAAAATTTTCTGCTTACAATGGGGAGATAAAAATAACAAGATTTTTCATACTTCTGCGTCTGCTAGGAAGAGAAGAAATAACATTCTTTCACTCCAAACAGATAGTGGGCAGCATCTGAAATCTCAGGAGGAATTAGAATTGCATATCCGAGAGTATTTTTCTGAGATGTACAATGAGGAACAAGACAACTCGGATCCACCTGTTGAGTACATACACCAACGGTTATCCCAAAACGAAGTGGTGTCTTTACAGCGACCTTTCATCAAGGCTGAGTTTGATAGGGCGGTCATGGAGATGCACCCGAATAAATCCCCGGGCCCAAACGGTCTAAACCTGGGATTTTTTCAGAAATTATGGCCGGTTATAGGTGATGATGTTTTCTTAGCATGTTCACAATGGTTAAATGAGGGCATCCTGCCTACATCAATAAACGAAACATTGACCGCTTTAATTCCAAAAGCTGCTAACCCATTGTCAATTAGGGAGTTTAGGCCAATCTCATTATTCAATGTGATCTACAAGATCATTTCTAAGGTCCTAGCAAATCGGCTTAAGCCGCTCCTACCTGCCCTTATGGGATCAGAGCAATCGTCTTTCGTGAAAGGGAGATCAATACTGGATAATGTCCTGATAGCCTTTGAGACAGTGCACTATATGCGTAGAAAAACAAATGGAAAGTAGGGTTATGTGGCTCTGAAGATCGATATACGGAAAGCATATGACAGAGTAAGATGGTCGTATCTTAGGGCAGTATTGAGGCGTATGGGGTTTCTGGATGTATGGATTAGCTGGATTATGCAGTGTGTCACCCAAGTAGAATACAAGGTCTTAATTAATGGGGTTGAAATTAGAGCTTTTAAGCTAAAGAGAGGACTTCGCCAGGGCTGCTCGCTTTCGCCGTATCTTTTTATATTATGCGCTGAAGGGTTGTATCAGCTAATTAAGCATGTGGAAGCTAGTTGAAGTCTTCATGGCATTAAAATTCGCCCACACGCACCGATCATCTCACATCTTCTATTTGCTGACAACAACATTCTGTTTTTTCGTGCCTCCTTGGATGAAGCTGGGATAATACAATCTATTCTACAACAATATGAGATTGATTCAGGACAAAGTGTCAACTTCCAAAAGTCGGGGATGATGTTCAGTGCAAATGTGCGACCTTCAAGCTGAGCTCAGGATGCACAAAGGCAATTTCTATGGTGCTATACGAACATAAAGGTCAGTTCGGTTGATCCTACAATGGCTGAAGCGATTGGGCTAAAAGAGGTTCTATCATGATTGGTTCTACATCAAGCATCAGCAGTACAAATTGAGATGGATTCAAGGCTAGTTGTGGAAAGCATGAGGAAGGAAACTGAAAATCTCAATGAGTTTGATTTAGTTATTTTGTAGTGTAAACATCTCGCCCAACAGCTACATGTTGTTAGCTTTTCTTTCGTGTATAGGCAAGCGAACTGTGTCACCCACACTCTTGCTAGGGGGTCACGTTCATATGCTAGCCCGTCTTCATTCTTTAGGATCCCAGACTTTTATTCGATCCTTGTTACTTGATGATATTCTTGGTTTAAATTCTGAATAAAAGTGCATTCTTTGATTGATTAAAAAAAACTCATTTTTATTTTGTTTTTTCCATTAAAAAATAATTAATTTCTAAATTAAATTTTAATTTATGAAAAATATAAAAATTTTAAAACTAAAAATAAAAATGTAAAAATGCTATATAAATTTTACCCAGCCCGTTAGGGACTCTTAACCGCACGGCTAAAATTAGCTCCCCCAATTCAATAATAAATCCCAATTAGAGAACATTAGAGTGAATTCTCAATTCCGATCGCCTAATAGCGGTCTACATGACCGGTTTAACCATAAAGCTACTGAAGCAATGGCTTTAGGCCCCATATTCTTTAAAGGCAAACATTTCTAATTATAATATATTTTTAACCCATAAAAAATAAACACATAAATAACTTAAAATAATAATTAACTTAGTATAATAAATATTAACGATCATTTAAATAATATTTAATTTATTTAATTAATATAAATTAGTTTAACCGTGGTACATTTTACATTATTTATTGGATTTTTAAATGTTAATGTTAAAAAGAAATAAATTGTTTTAACCGTGGTACATTATTTATTTGCAGATAAGCATCGGATTTCTAAATAAGCATTTCTAAATATGGAGAAAAAATTAAAATATTTTTAGTTTAAATATAGAAACTACAGATATACAAAACGTTACAATTTATTTGTTTTTGTCCAAATATGAAGAATACAGATAAGAAAAAATTAAAATGTTACTAAAAAAATAATTTATTTGTTTTCCTTTTAATTTTTGACAATAACTTATTAGATTTTTGATTTTATTGTTATATTTTACATTTATGAATATAATCTTAAAAAATATGATTTTTAAAAATATGAAAATATGATTTTTTAATTATAAATATGGTTTTTAAAAAAATTATGATTTTTAATTAAAAATATGATTTTTAAAAATATGAAAATATGATTTTTTTAATTAAAAATATGGTTTTCTAAAAAAATATGATTTTTTAATTAAAAATATGATTTTTAAAAATATGAAAATATGATTTTTTTAATTAAAAATATGAAGAGAGGCATGACTTATTTAGTCTTAATGCAGTATATCAAATCCTCATTTTGAAAAGGGAAGGCATCAAGCCTCATTTTCAAAAAGAAAAAAAGAAACCCAAAATAAAAAAAAGAATTGACAGCCAGTCTCTACCGGCGTAATTACGGAATCCCAAAACTACCCTCAAAAAACTCTTCTCATACGCCACGAAACAAGGGGTAAGCTGGTCATTTCTCTCCTTTCTCTCTCTCTCATGTATATATATTCTCTTGGGTTAGGCTATGTTTACTTTGTTTTTGACAAAGTAAGCATTACTTTGTTTTTTCCATACTGTTTTCTCTGCTATTGATAAAAAAACATTTGTGTTGTTGTCGCTATCAGAAAATATATATATTTGTGCGTTGTCTTCTGATGGAGCCTATCCAGGGCCGACTCTAGGGGGAGGCGGCATAGGCGGCCGCCTAGGGCCTCCGATTTACAAGGGTCTCCGATCGGAATTTGTTTCAAATTTGAGAATTATTAGATTGCTATGGTTAGTAAGTATATAGACTTAGATTTATAACAAAAAAAAAATAGTGCTAGGCTGAATGGTAAAGACATAATGGAGATTTTTATAAGGGTGAGAGTTGGATTCCTTGGTTTAGCATTTTTTGTTCACATTTTCTCTTATTTTTTCTTTCTTTCTTTTGACAACACTTGTGTTGATTTTTCTCGATTTTTTTTTTATATTTGGAAACAATGTATAAACTATTATTTTGTTATTGTAATGATTTTTAATTTTTTTATTTTTTATAAATTACAAGATGAAATGCATTTATGAATTACAATTTGTAATTTAGTGTAAAGTGCTATTTAGATTCTGATTTATTTAAAATTTTAATATTTGACCACTAATTTATTATTTGATCACATTTGGACTATAAACTATTCAAATTTATGAAATTCCATTTAATTTTGATGAAGTCTTGATAAAATCGTTTCAGCGTTTTTTGTTCATATTTTCTCATATTTTTTCTTTCTTTCTTTTGACAACATTTGTGCTGATTTTTCTCGATTTTTTTATATTTGGAAACAATGTATAAACTATTATTTTGTTATTGTAATGATTTTTAAATTTTTTATCTTTTATAAATTACAAGACGAACTACACTTATCAATTACAATTTGTAATTTGGTGTAAAATGCTATTTAGATTCTGATTTATTTAAAATTTTAACATTTGACCACTAATTTATTATTTGATCATATTTGGACCATAAACTATTCAAATTAATGAAATTCCATTTAAGTTTGATGAAGTCTTGGTAAAATCGTTTCAGCATTTTTTTGTTCACATTTTCTCTAATTTTTTCTTTCTTTCTTTTGACAACATTTGTGTTGATTTTTCTCGATTTTTTTATATTTGGAAACAATCTATAAACTATTATTTTGTTATTGTAATGATTTTTAAATTTTTTATTTTTTTATAAATTATAAGACGAAATTCACTTATGAATTACAATTTGTAATTTGGTGTAAAATGCTATTTAGATTCTGATTTATTTAAAATTTTAATATTTGACCACTAATTTATTATTTGATCACATTTGGACCATAAACTATTCAAATTGATGAAATTTCATTTTTTTTTAAATTGCGCACAATGCGCTTATATTAAAGAAGAAAGAAAAATCCCCACCAGATCTAGATGTGATTCGCACATTGATGAAATTTCATTTAATTTTGATGAAGTCTTGATAAAATCGTTTCCTTATGACATGTGGTGATATTTTGACATATGGACTTGACATGCCGTACGTTTTAAAGTTTATCTAACCAAATAATTAATGAGATTAAAACAAGAAAACAAATATTTAAATTGCAACTTATCAAGTTTAGTTGTCAAAATATCAACATATGTCAATAATTCTATTAAATTTCCATCCAAATTGGATGAAATTTCACCAATTGGGATAGTTCAGTGGCCAAATGATAAAATTTTGGATAGATCAAGCGCCAAATGACAAGATTCCTTGGATCAATCGATGTCCAAATAGTGATTTAAGCATGTAATTCATAATAAAAACGCGACTCAACTAATCTTTAATCACCATGATAAATTACTTATATAATTTCTTTCCATAGAATCTTGCGATTAGGTTTGAATTCAGCCGTCCAATATTAATTTTCAAAAATTAATACTTTATCGTCTGCTTGTTTCTCTCATGACTGGTTAGAAGAAACTTGATTTTACATATATAAAAGAAAACTCGATTTTACACATTGAAAAGTAAGAAAAATAATAATTTCTTAACTTTAAGTTATTATTATATGATTTGAATTATAGTTAATAATATATTGATTTTATAATTTAATATTTATTATTTATTAAATTTATATATAAAAAAAAAAGTACATAAGATACCTAAGGCCTCCAAAATGCTGGACACGGCCTGATTAAACTCTCTATAATATACTTAGTTAACTATTAAAGTTGCCATAGGATTGTTTATATGAAAAATATCAATGACACGTAAGGTTGATAAAACATTTTGTCGTTTCATAATTAGCAATAATTAGATTAAAAATTAGTCATCTTTCCTTTCATTTTCACACGCTATGATTGGGTAATGACTGCAGGCCTTGTTTTGTTTTTTCTGCCTCCTACCTAACCTTCATAATTTCATACTTATCTACTCTATTTATTTACCAATTAGAAAGAATAATTACTAGGATAAAGGATTATTTTACAACTTCAACTTACTTGCAAAACTAATCTAACTACTTTATCTATAAATTTAGCCTTTTAATATGATTTTTAAATTAAATTAATAACCTACCATGTGTATGTATACATTACATGACATATATACAATATCATTTGCGTCCAAAAATCTTGATTCCCCCTCAATATTACTTTCATCAATTTGTTTAAAATGTAATTAATTAAATACTCGATTAGAAAAAAAAAAGATAAATTATATATGAAATATGTGTTTCACGCACCTTAAAATGTTATTAGATAATTATAAAATAGACTAAAACATATTAAAAATGAAAACACTCAGTTAGAAAAAAGGTAAATTATATGCGAAATATGTGTTTCACGCACCTTAAAATGTTATTAGATAATTACAAAATAAGATAAAACATATTAAAGATGAAGTTCTTACTTGTCAACGGTAAAACTTCTCTTCTCTAATATTAGAATCGGATACTCCAACTTTGGTCGTTTTACTTTTCCAAGATGCCCTTCCGCATATAACTTACTTTTTTACAATGGAGTGATTAATTGATTATATTTTACGCAAGTTAAAAGCACTATCTGAATATTTTATGCAGGTTTAGGGCGATGTTTGACTGGTCTATATCGATGGTCTCCTCCAACGTCTTCGCTTTGTAAACTTAATTGTGAGGCTGCATTTTCCGTGAAGTCCACGTAGTGGTGCTTTTGGGTTAGTGGTTCTCGGTTCTGCAAGTCTAGTTGCACTATCTGGTGGAGGTCCACTGGTTTGGTATTGTTTGCTTTGCATGCTGAATTAATGGACAATTTTGTCGTCCATTCGTTTTGTTCGTGATGCTGGCTTTACCTTTATTCTAATTGCATCAGATTTATTATCTAATATTCGTTTTCTACAAAGGGAACAAATTGTTTATAATTGGCTAGATGTGGTTGTTAATGATATTTTGGAGGAGATTAAGGCGTTTACGCATGTGGAATTTATCCATGGAAGGCGTCAATCCGAATAATGTTGCACATAGTTTGGCAGTCTTAGCTTCTTCTATATGAAAATTTTTATTGAAGATTTCTCGTTATTTATTTTGGCTTGTATTTAAACTGCCTTGTTTTTTCTTTTCTTTTTAATACAAGTGAGTTGTTTATATATATAAAAAAGGCTTAATACATCAATTGTTCCTTAAACTTGTTTAAAAAGATTGAATTATCCTCTAAATTTTTAAAACGTCTCGATAGTCCCTTAACTTTTATGAAATATCCAGATAGCCCCTCAACTTTCACAAAATGTTATCAATTAATTACTGGGTTGTTAAAAAAAGTAAATCGAATGCAGAAAAAAAGTAAGTTCCATGCAAAATGTATCTTAACCTTTTTTTTTTTGTATCACTTAATTAATTTTTTTTTCTGTAGAAGTTAAATTAAATTTACAGGTATTTTCGAAGAAATAAATTATTAACGTGTAAGCACATATATTATGTTTAATTTGATTGAAATTTGAGGAAAAATACCATGTATGTTAATTTGTTTAATGTTGCAAGAAACTTCACTTCAAGACTTTAAATGTCTAAATAAACAAGGAAAGGAGACAATTCGTTATACTATATTTGAAATTGAATTTATAAAAGAAAAAAATCATTTTTCCACGATATTTCCATTCAATTATAAATTTACTTTTCCACGAATGTTTTCATACCTCGACCAGTTCAGAACGCAATTATGGTCTGCTGCTACTGTATTGGATTTGGTACAGACGCAACCTGCTAGTTTATGAGGGAATTGCTATCGAACCGGAGCTGCTCTTATCAAAGGTAAAAAGTTTTCAATCCGAATGGCAGAGTGCGAATCTTCTCACGCCTATCTCGCATTTCGATAAGCCGCTCCTTGACCCTAAAAAGGGATGGTGTCCCCCTCCCGATGGCATTACAAAAATTAATTGTGATGCCGCATGGGAAGGCCATGACCTACCCGCTAGGGCCGGAGTGGTGCAGGGCCGGCTTGGAACTATTCGAGGCCCTAGGCGAGATACGAAATATAGACCCCTTATAAGTAAAATTATAGACATATATATATATATATATATATATATATATATATATATATATATATATATATATGCAATACTCTCTTTTTTGACGTAGAAATACCTTAGAATTGAAAAAAATTACATATTCATATAAAATAAAAATTTAATATTTATCTAAAAACTGCTCTAGCCTTTTGAGATGCAAAATTACTAATTAAATTTTTATATTCAATATATTTTCATATCCCATTTTTAATAGATAATAAAGCTAATTCATTTAATCTTTGTTGAGACATAATAGAAGGCAAATAATTTTTAAGCAATATACCAAATTAAACCCAAAAATTCAAACGAATTATAAAATAAATTACCAAGATGACATGTAATTTTATGCGTATTGTTTGTAGATGTTTCATTTGGATGAAGATCACTAGTGTATGAAAATTAATCAAGACTAGTTGTGAATTAAAATTTTATTTTTGTAAATAGATGAGAAATTGTAAAGAAATTTAATAGAAAAAGTATGTAATTTATAAGTTACATGAGTATATATAGCTATTTTCGATGTTGTTTTGAGTTTAAAAAAATTATTGATGTTGCAGTTTATTTATAAACGGTAATATATATATTTGGATTTGGATAGAATATATTGGATTTGGATAGAAAGATGGGTTGGCCATTAATTTGTTTTATTTGATTCTTACTTTTTCATACTTCCCTTTCCTTTTTTTTTTGGTTAATCTGTAACATAATATGATATTTTTTTTCCAAATTCTATCCATAATTTATCAAACTAAAATATATATGAGGCCCTCATATTTCAGGGGCCCTAGGCGGTGGCCTTGGCTGCCTAGAAGGTAAGCCGGTCGTGGAGTGGTGGCTCGAAATTCGATAGGTAACATACGCTTCTCTGCCGGACTCCCACTGAAACCATGCCCCTCAGTAGCAGCGGCAGAACTGATGGCCATCTGGGAAAGCTTATGCCTCGCACAGCAATTCAATGAAAGACGGGTCTGGATTGAATCGGACGCGAAAAGCGTGATTGACATACTACAAAACGACGACCCCCCTCTTTCAGAGTTATTTTTCTTATTTAGAGATGTGATTAACCTATCACAATCATTTGAGTTATGTTCCTTCCATTTTGTGTTTCGGGAAGGAAACCATGTAGCGCATAATTTAACTAGATGGGCTAAGGATTTACAGTCACCGGTTTCCTTTTTGGGAGATTGCCCGGAAATCGTGTGGAGCTCTGTTTGTAATGACCTTGTCCACCTTTGAATAATATTGTTATCCTATTTCAAAAAAAAATTTACTTTTCCACTATTTTAATTTATTTCGAGAAAAAGACAGGATTGTGAGACTAGACTTCAGAGTGACAGCCTAGTTGAGTCCCATTATAGCACTGTTCATTCCCAATCTTTACTCAAAAAAATTTATTTCGAAAAAGATAAATGAGAAATTTTTTTTTTTTAAAGATAAATAAGAAATAGTGCAGTAGGTAGTTAATAGATTCATCCATAAAATTGGGTAAAAGAAATAAATATCAATTAAGAAATTAAATTTAATTTCTTAACCTATATATAAATAAAAAATAATTAGATTATTTTTATTAATGCAAAATCATAAATCCTAAGGTTCATCTTTTTTGCTGTATGTTTTTCTCCAGGAGAAAAACTAAAAGGAATATTAGCCAACTTTGAAGAATAATTGAATTTTACGGATTGAAGAATTTGAGGTGTTTGCACACCCGTATTCGGAATCAATAGACTTTGGGCGTGTATGATTGTAAAATGGACTAGCAGTTGTGGTCCTTAGTTTCGTTTTTCTTTAAAAGGAAGATTCGTTGAAGGGAACATCTCTCATACTCTATGAAAGGTGATTAGATTTTCTATCCTTAATTCTACATGTTTTGATTTGTGGGAAAGATTTTTCTTGATTAAACTTTGTTTTCCGCATGTTTAATCAGTCTAGAAATTCCATCAGTGTGATCCTGAAGATTAGGATTAGTGATTAAAATATTTTAATTCCACGCATTTTAATCGCAATTAAATCCATCAGAACACTCATGTTTGAAAACATGCCTGCACATAAAAAATAAAGGAAGAACAAGTTAAAAAAAAGAGAGTCATCTTCAAGAACTTGAGGATATCGGTCATCTCTGAACAATTAGATTGCTCCGGAATCATCCTTCACCACATAGAGATGTGGTTCCTAGATCAAATCCAACATCTCCATCCAATTCCAGAAGCTAGGAAAGGCCAAAATATCCTTTAAAGACTGCTCTTCTTCTAGAGTTAAAGCTTCATTGTTTCTCTGAAGTCTCTTTGGTGCTTAGATAAGGGTTCCAAGTAATATTAAATGGAAAACCTTCTAAATATATAGGCTATCGGGAACACCTTTCTTCGCTCCCAACTAGAACCATTTAACTTTAAAGCCTTTCACAATGTCTGACTTTTCGGATAAGAAGGTCGAGCTTCAAGTACCTATAGTTTAGTAATATACATCGTTCTCTTTCTTCTTCGTAGGTTCCCAAAACTTTCAGAAAATCGACCCAATCAGTAGCAAGCCCAAATTTTCACAAAGTTTGTTCAGGGATAACAGTTCTAGTCAGGCATTGGGCGAAGGTCGATAGGGACACAAACAAAATTCATTTAGAATGTTAACAATATGATCCTCATTAGTTGGACATAAACTGCGATGTAATCTTTATGGCCATCGCCAATGCGTCGGCGGGGATCAGACAGATGCATACCATTCTTTAGAGCTTGGGATAAACTCGAGCCAATTCCATAGATGGAGCATCGTTAGAGATGAACCTTGTTCCCAAGCCTTGAGATTTTATTTTTTTCTCGCCAGTGGTCTGGATTTTTTTAGATGGAGCCACCTTTTTGCCTTTTCCTTAGGTGTCCCAAGGAAGATCTGAGCTTTTCTAGGTTTGCTTCTTAGGGGAAATTATCTCAGAGTCACTAGAGGAGGTTTGATTAACGATAACGAGCATTCACGGGTAGCGAGAATTCTTTCTTCTCAACACTTCCACAGAACAAAAGGGAAATTAGGGAAGAACTGAACTTACGAAATTTGGAAGAAATTGAAAATTGAGAAGAAATGTGAAAAGATCCACAAAGAAGATTTTTTTTGCCTTGAGTCTCCTTTTATAGAACATGTTGGTCAAATGGAGAAACGACGCCTGTAATGGAGATCCCTAGAAATGACTTCTTTGAACTCGAAAAGTTTCTTGCCTATCTACTTGTAGGTAGTGTGGCCCTGGAAAAATGTCGTGTCTTCTATGGATATAGGAAACAGTGGAAAACACACCTGCACAAAGAGACGTCAATCTTAGGGAGTACGCTGAGACATCTCACCTACCAATGGAAAGGATTAGGTATTATGCGGGAACATAATATCATATTGGTGGAAGCGTCTAGTTTTTACTTTGGCTATTCCAGAATCGCTCTCCAAAGTTTTCAATTCTTTAGCCCCTAAATGGACGAAGATATAAAGAACTTAGCCGAAGGGCGGGGGACCTTTCATGTCATGAAAATATAAGGATTTATACACGTGTCCTCATAATAAGCACAAGAACGCGTGGTGCAAGGGGAGCCTTCATATCAAACCACACAAAGATGAAATAACAACCAAGACACGTGGCCCAATAAAGAAAGCCCGGAAAGGATCTTGGAAACATGTCCCTGATATTATGTTGTGAATCAAGGAAGACAGTTTTCTTATCACATCGATAGACATCAACCACTCGGAAGTTGACATCCTCTCCACAGTAGAAGCTAAGGTGTACATTCTAACCGGCTCTAAGAATTACCCCTAACACCTTACATATAGAAAGAGATATCACACAACAATACACACAGAACATTCTGTGCAATTCATACTTAATTGATATATACTCATCTGTCTATATTTTGTTAACTTTAATACGTATCGGAGTACGCTGATCTGTCAGTGGCCCCTCTTTAATTCTCTTTCCTATTTTACCACAAGTAGGAAGATAACTCCAATTATTGGCAAAGCATCAAATTTATTAGTATCACATATATTGTAAGCCTTATAAATTATACTACTACAGTTTGCTTTTTAATATATATACAAGATCCACTACAATTTATTCAAATATAAAATTTTAACTAACCCTCTACTTAGTTGATAATGTTTTAAAAATCAAATTCAATTGTTGATAAACAATTATAATTAATTAAAATAGAAAATAATTGATATGTATTGATTTGATGATATAGAAAGAACGTTTAAATAATAATGGGCATTATAGTATCACAAAATAGGATGATCCGTATAGTTAAGGTATAGTTAAGGTATTGAATCAATTTAATTTATTAATGGGAAAATTACAAAAATGGGTGTAATGGGAGGCCCATTTACATTTTTAGACCCATTATCAACCAACTTACATATATAGACTATGCCCTGAATACTTTCCCGAAATGCCCTTCATATATATATAAGAACTTATGCATTTCACCCCCTAACATTCGCGAAAACTCAAACGACGAACACCAAAAACTCGAACGACGAACATCTTCAACACCACCAATCTTTACGTTTCTTCTTCCAGCGACTTCCAACCGATTCCAATGGCAAGAACCGGCAAGAAGGTATGTTATTTTGTGGATTTTGATTAGGTTTTAATGCTTCTATTCCTATACTACGGTGATTTTATTTCTCCTGCGATTTAGAAGTAGGGTTTGCAAATTTATTGTGTTTTTTTGTTGGTTCATAGCTTCGTTTTGTTAGAATGATACTTACAAATAGTTAAAATCAATTGTGGCGACCAAACTTTGCAGAATCGACCAATTCGCGAATATGAGTTTACTTCGCGAACATCGCAATATGCGAAGTAAACTCATATCCACGAAGCAGTCGAGGCATATGCTATTCTTCCGCATATGCGAATTCGCGAATATTCTTGTCAGTTCGCGAATTTCATATTCGTGAAGTTACTATTTACTTGACTAATTTGCTCTACTTTATGATTTGGAAGTGTGATCATTCTAAGACTAATTCCAAAACGAGGAAGAGGACATCAAAGACACTTAAAAAGAGTATCAAAGACACCATTAGGTACCCCTACGCCTATGATACGAGAGCTACTATCACAGTTCGTTCTGATGCTGAGGTGATGAAGAAAGTGAAAGAAAAATTATCCACAGTGCAGTTGGCCATGTTCAGAAAAACATGTTTCAGGCATTTGGTGGACTTCGAAGTGTATTCGTTGTCCTCTCCTCTATGCCATGGGGTTCTTACAATGGAGATCAATCCGAAAGAGGGTAAATCCGGAGAAATGCGGTTCAACATCAATGATGTTGAAGTGAAATTCGGTCAGCATGAATTCGCACTCATAACCGGATTGAGACTAGGTGATCCGTTACCAATTTCATAAATGTTTGTACGTTTGCAGGAATAGTACCTCCACATAGACCGTCACACCATTCAGATAAAGAAAATTCCATTGGTATGTAATGCATGTAGCATAAGAACCAACACATGTGCATTGAGCTCCTGGGGAACTCTCCCCTTATTGGAAGTTTGAAACAAGACATAAACGGGAAATCGGGATGAAACATTTTCGGTTGAATAAATGTTTGTCCGTAAGAGCGGACAACATCATATTGATATTCAATCATCTTTTGAGTACACTCAGACTGGTTGAGGGTTGTGATGATGCTATATTCCATGGGGAAGTTGGATGGATACATTTTCATAAGTGGGTGATAATGGAGACTGAGATGTGTGGGTCTTATAGAAAGCGTAAAACGAACTATCCCATGTGCTATCTACTGAATCATTACAGAACCCACTATCTCATGTGCTACCTACTGAATCATTATACAGAACCCACTATCCCATGTGCTATCTACTGAATCATTACATAACCCACTATCCCATGTGCTACCTACTGAATCATTACAGAACCCACTATCCCATGTGCTACCTACTGAATCATTACAGAACCCACTATCCCATGTGTTATCTACTGAATTAGTAAACATAATCTTACAAAACATAATAAAGCTTCATTAGAATAATTAATCTCACAAGGCATAAGGATACATGTTCTTACAAAAACATAAGGATAAATTTTGCTCTTACAAAAACATAATGATAAATTTTGCTCCAACTGCATCAATTGTTCGAAGTCCTAGAACTTCATGAACTTGCTATTGTACTTGGATTTTGACTTGTATTTGGCAATGGTCGGTGACAATTCAACCTATTATGCCCGCTATTCCCACATCGGCTAAATACCATTGGCAAAAGGTTTTCACCTTGTGACGGTCTTCTGTTCTGACTTCTTGGTCGTCCAACTGGGGCAGAACCTCTTACAGGGGGAAGAACATTCCTTGGAGGGTCACAGTTTATCCACTCTGTCTGGGGTCCGAGTGGGTAAATACACTCTGCGTAAGCTAATCTAACTGCGTTGTTGGTGTAGTATTTATCAACCCATTGGTATGCGTTACTTAGTCGATTCTCACATGCAACTTTACATACATGTTTATAAGGAAATTGATAAAGTTGCCATTGCCTACACGTGCAAGTACCTGCATTTAAGTCAACAATTCCCCCTTTCCCTCGGTCCCCAATCTGAAATGTGTGTTGGTTTATTCCATTGAATGTACATGGTATAGCTTTCGTAACATATTTCTTCATCTTCTGTTCACCGTACAATGACAGATAATGTTCTCGTGCTCCTGGAAATGGAAACGTGAAGGTAATGTATTTGTGTATCATCTAAATTACCAGAAATGACAACGTATAAAATATTTACCAGCCGCTGTTTGTCTTTCGTAGAACCATCATTGGACAGTGGTTCTAATGTACTCTATCAACATTGTGATGGGCAAACGGCTTCCTTTAACCATTACCGCGTTCCATGATTTAGCAATGTTTGTTGTCATTATGTTATAGTGACGGGTATGAAAATATGCACGCGACGATCTCTGGATACCAGCTTGCTCTAGATATACTGCTGCTGGGCCATGTAGCTCACGTAGTCGAGCGAATGCTTCGATAAAATCTGAAACCCTGTAAGCTTTAGCAGCTCCCCAGTACACATCGCCTATCTTTCTAACTGACCTGAATTTGGCCTGCAGGTTCATTTTCAAATGGTGACAACAACATCCATGTATTGCATTTGGAAACACCAAATTCACAGCATGGTCGATTCCTTTGTGCCTATCAAAGATGATGGCAAAATTCTCTATGTCCCCAATACATTCTTTGAGCTTGGTCATGAACCAACTCCAAGCCTCGTTGCTCTCGTTTGGTCCAATCCCAAAAGCGATAGGATAAATCTGGTTATTACCATCTTTCCCAACTGCAATGTACAATTGTCCTGGATACTTACCTTTTAAGAAGGCTCCATCAACGCAAATGACAGGGCGAATGTGTTCTTTAAAAGCTCTAAGTGAAGGACCAAACGCCATAAAGAAGTACTGAAAATGATCAGCATCGTCAGTTTGAATATGTGTTACCGTACCTGGGTTGCATGCTTTCAACGTCTCACAGTAGTCCGGCAACAACATGTATGACTCTTCCGGTGAACCCATCACATCTTCTATCGCCCAATTCCTTGCTCTCCAAGCCTACATATACGACAAGTTTATTTTATAGTGGGTCTCAAAATCTTTCACAATGTCCTTTGGTCTAAACACTCTACCCTGGATATCAAACTTATATGAAAGTAGTATGCCAGCCACTCGTTTCCCCGCTTGCCTGTGATGTGGTAACATTTGATCTCTAGAACATGTGTGGCTGTCCATTGTATCCATTCTTTAGAGCCTAAACAAACTTGAATTGGATATCGCAATTCCTCTAGCATGCCATTTACATACATCCGAATGTCTACATCTAACCTCAAACATGGACTTGTTAGACTTGCACACTTTCCATTCGAACCTGTTATTCACTGCGAATTTACCTAATGCATCCTGCAATTCTCGTTTGTTGGAGAACATATCGTGTACCTTTAAACCGACGACCCCTTTCAATGAACTATCTTCAATAGTAAACTTAGGTGCATTATGGATCTCAGGTAGCCATCGAAATGGATCACTCCTCTTCCTTATTGTTTCTACATTCTCTGCCAATACCCTGCTTTGGGGAACAGCTTCGCAATACGATTGTCTCGGAGGGGTAGGTTGTCCATCATTTACCGTTTCCTCTGTGTCATCATGACCCCAAATGTCATCGTCGTACATCTGGTCCTCCGGACGATAAACCGGATTCGAGCTAATATCATCTAAACGAGGAGTGTGGGATGCAATATTGCACTCTGTGATTGGTTCTTTTCCTGGCCTATGAGGTGGGCATTCAACAATTGTGTTGTCTACTTCAGGAGTTGTTTCAAATACAACTGTGGCATTGGCATCACAACTTGAATGAATAACATTCTCTACCTTCATGACTCGCGGTTGGATTGTTCGTGACTCAAAATTAGCATATAGTGGGGTAACATCGTCAGTTTTCATCCGACAATAATCTAAAAAACACTCAACATCACTTGAATCAACAATCGGAACTAGTGCCCCAAGTAGTTGATTTCGACCGTAAGTTAACTGCATAGTCATACGCAGATCAAATGACATTGGATCAACATTCGCAGTAGTGTATACTATCTCTTGCAGCCTTTCCAAGCTCATTCCCGGAGACATCTTCAGTAATTTCTTCTCACCCCCTCGTATGTCATGTTCTTACCAACTGTTTTCCACCGTCCATTCCACATGATCACACACAATACAAACTAGGCTGACATGTTTCTATCAATAATAAACAAAAAAAAGAATGATATAACAGAATGAAATAACATAATGAAATAACATACACTTCGCATAATTAGCATAATTCGCAGTTATTCAAATATGCGAATTCGCATATATCGCAAATACATTCACAGACTTCGCATACTTCGCAAATACGTAAAATATGCAGTGTGCGAATCCAATAATGGAACACCATATCTTCGCATACTTCGCGTATATTCCATATGCGAATTCCGCGAAGTATGTGAATCACAAACGCATACACAGCCTTCAATCAACTTCGCATATTATGATTTCGCGAATCGAAATCATAATCTGCGAAGCAAGCGATCTTCTGCGAATCAAGTTCAGATTTACAAATTTCTAACCTCAAAAACAACATCAACAAGTTAAAAGCGATTTAAACATATGAAACTAACATCATACTTACATGACAAGGCTTGGGCTTGGATTGATGTGTTCCAATGAAGGATCTTAAGGAAAAATAAGAGAGAGAGAGAGAGAGCTGTGAGATTAATTTTCGAAATAAGAAAGATGGGTGAAATTCTGTTTAAGTAACTTATATATATGAAGGGTATTGTGGGTATTTCGAAATAAATCAGTCTATATATGTAAGTTGGTTGATAATGAGTCTGAAAATGTAAATGAACCTCCCATTACATCCATTTTTGTAATTTACCCTTTATTAATTAGGTTTAATATATGGTATTTCCCTTAAACTTGTCAAAAAAAAAGTTGATTCACCCCTAATCTTTTAAAATATCATGATAGTCCTTTCAATTTATTTAATATGTTTCGATAGCTCCCCTCAACTTACTTAAAATATAGTTAATTAATCACTATATTGTAAAAAAAAGTAAATTACATATGGAAGGTGTCACATGTCTTGAAAAAGAAAAACAGCGAAGATCAGAATATAAGGTTCTAATATAAGAGATGACGATTTTTACAGTTGAGCAAATAAAAACTTCATGTTTAATATGTTTTAATTATGTGAATTATGTAATAACATTTTAAGTTGCGTACAATACATATTCCACATGTAGCTTACTTTTTTTTTTTTGGCAACCGGGTGATTAATTGATTATATTTTAAATAAATTGAATGAGCTATCAGGACATTTTAAGCGTTTATCGGGATAACTTTGAAAGTTCATGTATCCAATCAATTTTTTTTTTAGAAAATCTAGGGAGAGATGATGTATTAAACCTGTTAATTAAGATATGAAATAGTTTAGAAAAACAAAAGGAAGAGCATTATAGAAAGCATTTGATTTACTTAAAGCATCTACCATGATAGAGATGTGACACAATTACTAATTAATCAAATAATAATGGTTGCCATCGTCAATATGAGCCACATATGGTGGTTTAATTTTGATAATTATTTCATTTTGCTTCCTCTTAAAGCCACGTCACTTTTATTTTCCTCGAAAAGCACCTCACACGCTAAATAAAAGTAAACATTCATACCATATGATAAATATTTTTATTTTTCTAGTAAAATATTAAACGTGCCATTATTATACACTTTGAATCTCTTATGTAATAACAGAGTAACACGAAGGGTAATTTCGTCATAACTCTAGTCTTTAAATACTCTTCCAAGGGCTTAAGTTTCTCTCAGATTCTATCTAATCATTTGACTTGCTTGGTTCTTGGATCCGCCGTCAGATATACTCCGGCCGTTAATGGAAGCGCAAGAATTTATGGAGCTTTTCGATTCATGCTGGTTCGAGATCGAAATCCTCAAGAATCAGTCAAATTCGTCCAGATTATCAAGCTTTGATTCGATCCCAGATCCCCAAATTGAAGGAGGGTCAGAAAAGAAAGAGCTTTTTAGAGCTCCGAGTACGATTTCAAGGTCGCTGAGTGACCAATTATGGCCGAAATCAACAAGCTTCGGATCTGGTTTTTCTATGTCACCGGATTCAGTCCTGCACACGCCGAAGCTGCAAACTATCCTCTCCGGCAAAGAAACCACAGACGAAGAAGGAGAAGTCGGGGATTCAATTTCAATTTCAATTGAAACCCTAAACTCGCCTAAAATGAAGGGTAGAGTCAGGAGGAGATCAGGGAAGAAAAATTCGAGTAAAAGCTTGTCAGAATTGGAATTTG
Organism: Euphorbia lathyris; assembly: GCF_963576675.1. Classification (NCBI taxonomy): domain Eukaryota; kingdom Viridiplantae; phylum Streptophyta; class Magnoliopsida; order Malpighiales; family Euphorbiaceae; genus Euphorbia; species Euphorbia lathyris. Next base: position 59,592,728 of record NC_088915.1, read on the forward strand.
AAGAGGTAAAAGGGTTTATGGATTTGGGTTTTGTGTTTTCAGAGGAAGATAAAGATTCAAGCTTGGTTTCAATACTTCCTGGGTTACAGAGATTGGGGAGAAAACAAGGTGGAGAAGATGAAGATGATGATGGTGGTGGTGATAAAGTGTCAAGGCCTTATCTTTCAGAAGCATGGGAGGCTTTTGATAAGAAAAAGAAAGAAGAACCATTGATGAACTGGAGAATTCCTGCGGTTACTAATGAGATAGACATGAAACAAAATATTAAATTTTGGGCTCAAACTGTTGCATCTGCTCTTAGATAACAATGAATTTCAGATTCGTCATTTTTTGTTTTATGTAATATAGTTTTTGTACTTTGATTTTGGTCATTAAGAAAAAAATAAAAAATAAAAAATCTGCCGGGCGTAATTGTAAATAAAAGTAAATTGTTTTTCTCTCTATCTATCCCTTTTGTTTCCTAGTCTATGGTTGGAACTTGAAAAGAAGGAATCTGAAATATTCTGTTATTTGATAATCTTCCAGGAGCGGAGGGGCAGCGGGAATAGAGATCCCATCAACTCCGACGCCGGGATAAATAACCAAAAAAAAAAAAAAACTTTGGTAAAAAAAAAAAATTTGCTAAAACTTTTTTTTTTTTTTTATAAAATTCTAAAGTTAATTTTGCATACTACAGAATGTGCAACGGAATTATTCATCACCTAATGCTTAACTCCATAAAATTCTTTAATTTTTAATGGCCCTGTATGGGAAATAACTGTTAGCTGATTACATTAGTTGATTTGACTAGCTGTTTGTGTAGACATGTTTGGTAAAAATTAGCTGATTGATAATAGCGGTTTGTGCAAAAAGACTAATAAGGGTATTAATTTTGGCGCATGAGAAGATGGAGTCTATTTATTAGGGTTAAAGACGTCCATTAATTTTAATATTGCAAAACCCTAATTGAAAAAGCTCCTTTTAAGAGCTTTTTCTAAATTAGCGTTTTCATCCCAAACATCTCTCCACCAAACACTCCAATTAGCGGTTTCAGTGGTCAAACCTCTAAAGTTGGTCAAAACCGCTCTTTTTATTCCAAAACGATCTTTACCAAACAAGGCCAATATATTTTTTGTTCACCTGGAGAACTGATTGGATTGTTCCGAGCAGGACGTATTTTTTTTAAAATGAGAAGCATTTTGTTGTTTGGACTCTGCCTAGACCGTCTCGACGCTGTCTAGGTGCCACCTAAGCCACTATGAACAAAAATATTTTTTTATTATGAATTTATTTTTTTCTTTATTATAATTAACTTTTGAGTTATTTTAATGATTTGTTGTTGAAATAATGATATTTACACATTTATAAAGATATATGTTACAAATAATTTTATATTATTATTTTTAGATAATATAATACATATTTTAATTGAATTTATATAATAATTTGTTGATTAATAAATAAAAATATAAAAATACAAATTCGATTAGTCTCCATCTAATCTCCAATTAATTGTCGATGGCACCGTCCGACTAGCGTTTAGCGTTTTTTATAATATTAAATTTGCATACGTAATTTGTTATATAACGATGAAATTTTTCTTAAAGAGACTGTTCATACAAACCTCATATCCTTTGTTTTCTAAGTTTCTATTCTCACAAAAAGTTAAAACGAATATCATATACTTCTATTCTTTTTCATTTAGTTTCATTTATTTTAATATAATTTCATATGTAATTACCTTTATTTTTAGTATTTTTTTTATATAGAAAATACTTAGATTAGATTAACATATGTAATTTCATTTTTCTTTACATATTGTATTTTTAGTATTTTTATACATATATGTATGGTATTATTAACATAGGTTAAATGTATGCATTACGTACGAAATATGTATTTTCCTCTCCCAGTCCTACTTTTGTATGCCAAATATTAGGTATTGAAAAGTGTTATATATGATTGGACAAAAATATAAATTAAGAAAAAAGAACACGTGAATCATATGGGATTACAAGGGTACCCACTTTTCTGTTGGTTTATAAGGAAGCATCTAGTTTGTTTATAATTCGAATATACCGACCGTACCATGTGAGTCTAGAATAATTATCTACTTTCTAAACTTAAATTGAACAGTCGGTTTAGATTTTTCTAAAATAATCACAGATTTTTCTAAACCATTTACAAAAAAATTACGAATTCTTCAAATTCAAAATATTTCTTTTTCAAAATGTGATGAGGGCATCTCTCCATCACATATGAACCAAGGACCAAGAGTGGAGACGAGGAAAAGACCATATGAAGAAGGTGTGAACAAAGGGAGCGGGGCGTCCCTCCTTAAGCGCGGAGTGTGGGAAGGCCTGTTTCCGGAGAAAAGCTCAGTAGCTCATCCATGCGGCTGGTACGCGGAGTGCGGAGGCAGCTTTCGAAAGTGATTCTACCCAAGAGATCGAGTACGCGGGGCGTACCCTCAGGGACGCCACGCGTGACACACACCAAACTACAAATTTAAATATGGATGGTGTCGTTTATCCGGGTGAGAGCAGTGGCGAATCCAGGATTTGAGAAAGCGGGGGGCAAAATTCTACGTAAAAAATTTTTAGACAAAAAATATAAAATTGTTCAATTTGTTATGACAAAAAATGCAAAATTGTTCAATTTTTGGTGACGAAAAATGTAAAATCGTTCAATTGTCATGCATTATTTTCATGATTTTTTTTTATAAACAACGTAAAATATAATGTTTCCAACTCGTAATCATCCATTTCCGGGATTCTCGGGTTGTTACACATCAAATATCCCTAACGTTTTGCGTCAGGTGCAATTTTACCCCTAACATCTAAAATGGTGCAATTTTACCCCTAATGTTTGTAGCCAAGAGTTATTTTATCCCTAACGTTGATAAATTGGATCAATTTCAGACACTATTATAAAATACAGTCATTTTTTCTTTATTTTGCACCAATTGCATATCAATTTTGTAATTTTGTACCAATTTTACTCCTAACGTTGATAAATTGGATCACTTTCATACACTATTATTCATGACTGAGAAGAGAGTTTGATGAATTATTTCTCAAATTGACCCAATTTATCAACGTTAGAGGTAAAATTGCTCTTGGCTTCCAACATTAGAGATAAAATTGTACCATTTTAGACGTTAGGGATAAAATTGCTCCTGACCCAAAACATTAAGGATATTTTTGCACTTTCACTCTTATTTTTAGACTAATTTTTTTTTTTAATGGGTTGTAGGGGGGGGGGGACAAATGCCCCATTTGACCCCCTCTACATCCGCCCCTGGGTGAGAGGATTCGAGAAAATAGAATTATTTGGTTGTCACCTCCTTATAATTTTTACAAGCTTAATTGTGATGTAGCCTTTTCAATGAAAATAAAAATTGGTTCATTCGGTATGATTGTTCGAGATTGTAACGGTTTAGTCTCTATGTCTGGCGGTGGTCCTATTGGATCTACTTTGTCAGTACTACATGCAGAATTATTTGCGATACTATATTCGTTACGTGTGGTTCGAGATTGTGGGTTCAATTCAATTGTGGTAGCTTCTGATTCAGCTTCAGCTATCCAAATTATTAAAGGTGATTTAACTTTGTCAAATTGGTTGGGGGTGATTGTAGGCGATATTTTGGAGGTAGCTCATTATTTTACATCAATTGAGTTCGTGCATAAAAGACGACAAGCGAATACTGCTGCACATATCCTAGCTGATTGGGCACGATCTCTTTCTCATATGGAAATTTTTAATGAAGATTTTCCACATTGTATTTCTTCTTGTGTTCAGACTGATGTATTAACCGTTGTTTCATAATATATGGTTTGTTTTATCAAAAAAAAAAAAAAAACACTATTACTTAAATAATATTTAATGTAATTAATATAAATTAGTTTAACCGTGGTACTTTTTACATTATTTATTTGATTAACTTTTATATTTATGTTTTATAATAACTCATTAGACTTTTAACTTTATTTTTATATTTTAAATTTATATATATAATTTTTAAAAAGCATCCTTTTAACTTTTTTTCAAAAGACCCAATCGAATAATTCACTTTAGGCCTCCTAAGGTAAAGAGTCGGGCCTGGCAGCCTAGACGGTCTTATTTTTGAACTGTCAACATTAGTATACTTGACTTTTGAATATTCATATTAAAAAAAATTCATATTGATAAGACATTTATATCAATATAGCACATTCAATTGATCGGTAAGTGAAATGAAATCTCTCCAATCACCGTCTGTAGAGGTGGATGTTAGCAGACTTAGCTTCCGAAATGAATAAGGCTTAGCCTTAGTTAAGTCACTAAACGCATAGCACGAGGCACCCATGGGTAAAGCTAAAGCTGCTTCCTGCTGACTATTCATAAAAAAAAAGTATTAGGAAGAGAACACAAGTTTGGGAAGCTCGAAAAAGAAAGTAATTTTTTATTTGTATTATCTATTTCTTAATATATACATACGAAAATATGATTTTTTTAATCAATCTGATTAATTGATTGAAGGTTGTTTAGATACTTTTTGAACGTTGTTTAATCTGATTAAATGCCCGTAGAACTGATCCATCGCAATGCCTCTTTCAGTCCAATTGCTTCAGCCAGTGGCGAAGATCAGTTCCTATGAAACACAAGAGACCAACAGATCACAGTTCTTCCCAGAAAATCTCGGCTGATACGACCAAGCCCACCCTGCAGTCCGCTCTGTCAACAGCTACGTCAATATTAGTTTAACCTTGGTACTTTTTTCATTATTTATTTGATTAACTTTAACATTTATATTTGATAATAACTTAATAGACTTTTAACTTTATTTTTATATTTAAATTTATGTATATAATTTTTAAAAAGTATACTTTTAATTTTTTTTTTCAAAAGACCCAATCGTACAATTCACTTTAGGCCTCCTAAGGCAAAGAGTCGGGTCTGGCGGTCTAGACGAACTTATTTTTGAACTGTGAACATTAGTATACTTGACTTTTGAATATTCATATTAAAAAAATTAATATTGATAAGACATTTATATTAATATAGCACATTCAATTGAAAAGTAAGTTTTTATTTGTATTATCTATTTCTTAATATATACATACGAAAACATGATTTTTTAATTAATCTGATTAATTGATTGAAGGTTGTTTAGATACCTTTTGAAGGTTGTTTAATCTGATTAAATGCCCATAAAACTGATCCATCGTAATGCCTCTTTCAATCCAATTGCTTCAGCTAGTAGCGAAGACCAGTTCCTACAAAACACAAGAGACCAACAAATCACAGTTCTTCCTAGAGAATCTCGACCGTTACGATCCAAGCCCACCCTGCAGTCCGCTTTGTCAACAACTACGTTAATATTAGTTTAACCGTGGTACTTTTTAAGTTATTTATTTGATTAACTTTAACATTTATGTTTTTTTTTTTTTGGTAAGAAGGGAAGAAAAAAAAAACAAACAAACAAAAACCTAACCCGGGATCAGTCTAGGAAGACTGACCCCAATCCTATCCTCAAGAAGAGAAGGTAACAGAAAAGAAGGAGGAACGGAAAGGGTAGAAACACCTAACATCCCCCCATGCCCAGCAGCTGCCAAGCGATCCGCCACGCGGTTTTGCTCCCTATAAATATGGGAGAAGGTAAGAGAATCGAAGGCAGGACGAAGCCTCAAGATGGCTTTAATGAGATTCTGACTCTTAAGACAAACAGCCTGTCTATCCGAAATCCTGTTGATAGCCTCCAAATTGTCAGACTCCACCGAAAGTCTTTTAACACCCATGCGAATGGCGAGTTTAATGCCAGACAAGATCCCCCAGAGCTCTGCAGTAAAGGAGGAGCCCGTACCTAAGTTATGGGTAAACCCAGCCAGCCAGGCGCCACCAGCATCCCGAAGAACTCCACCAGCAGCAATTCTGCCATTACTAAGGCAGGAGCCATCCGTATTCAACTTGACAACCCCTTCCCTGGGCTTCCTCCAACCAACTAACTGGACCTCTTTAACCGGGGAGGGGTGAACCAGGGGCTCTCCTTCAAAACTCTTTGTAATAACATAGAGTTTTTTCGAGAAGTAAAACTGGAGGTCAGGAATAAAGACAGTCTTCTCAGCAAATAACTCTTCATTCCTCCATTTCCACATTTGGTGACAAATAATAGCGAAGAGAATAGCCCCGTGCTCCATACTGGCCAACAAATTCCCATTAACGCCTTCAGAGAACCAGTCAATATCAGAGAACCCCATAAAGGAAGGAAGGATGTGGTGAGGAAGGACCCCTTCCCAAACCTTTCTACTATTCGGGCAATCCCTCAAAGCATGGCACAATGTTTCCACATGGTCGTTGCATCTGCTACAGGCACCAGATACAGCCAAGTGCCTTCTGTGTCTATCTGCATTCGTGAGGAGCCTGTCTTTGACTCCCAGCCATAGGAAACTCCTAATGCGGTAGGGGACTTTGAGGGCCCAAATGGAATTCCAAATTTCCAAAGGAGGATCAGCCCTATTAGGGGTAAAAGCTTCATAGGCCGATTTGCAAGAATAAGAACCATTATTAGTCAAGGCCCAGCAGTGTCTGTCCTTATCCTCCTCCTGATTACTAATCTTCACACTTCTAATATTAAGGAGGGTCTCCAGGCTAAGAAAGGAGTCGAACTTAGACCAGATCCAGTCTCCCTCCGAGTCCACCACATCAGCAATTCTCCAGGAGAGGAGATCATTCGGCGGAGGGGCGATGCACACCTCAATCAACGGTTTATCACCAATCCAGGTGTCATACCAGAAACTAATGGATCTCCCATTACCCACCTCCAAGCCAATCCCCGTACAGAACTCAGCAAAAACAGCACTAAGCCCTTCCAGAGGAAGGAACAGCTGACAACCCTCTCCTTCGGGCCACCAAAGATTCTATCTTTCCTATACTTGCCGCACAGAAGACGAACCCAAAGGGAGGAGGGGGATTGCCACATTCTCCAAAGAAGCTTCATTAACATGACTTTATTATTGTCCTTAGCTTGCCTTATACCAAGACCCCCCCTGCTCTTAGGCTGGCAGGCTTCCTTCCAAGGGACCAGGTGAATCTTCCTCCCATCCCCAGACTCTCCCCACAGAAAACGCCGATTAATTTTATCAAGGTCGTTGAGGACCGGCTCAGGGAGCTTACAGGCTTGCATGATATGATTTGGAGCAGCGCAGTTGATAGACTGGATTAAAGTAAGGCGACCTGCAAGGGAAAGAGAATTAGCTTTCCAGCTAGCACACAAACCGTTAGATTTGTCCAAAATATCTTTAAAAGAGGCTTTGGACACCCTGTCACTATGAAGAGGGACCCCAAGGTATTTCCCAAACGATTGAGTCAGGGGAATGCCAGACATCTCACTCAGTCTTCTACACAAGCTATTATCCATATTCTTGGAACAAAGCATACGGGATTTATGGATGTTAATCTTCTGGCCAGAAGCCTCACAAAAGCAATCGAGGATATCCATCACAGCCTTAATTTGTTCCTCATTACCCTCCACAAAAAGCATGACATCATCAGCAAAGAGTAAATGGGTAACAGGGGGGCAATGTCTGTTGATGGAAACAGGGTGGAGAGTCCCTTTGCTCACCGCCTCTTGGATCAGGTGAGACAATCTTTCCATGGCAATAACAAAAAGGAAGGGGCTCATAGGATCCCCTTGACGAATACCCCTGGATGGAGAGAACTCATCCGACATATCCCCATTGATCATAACCTGGAAAACAGGAGAGGAGATACACTTTCCAATCAAATTCCTCCAGTTCTCCGGGATACCAGCTTTGGCTAAACTATCCAGAAGAAAGCTCCAGTTCAACCTATCATAGGCTTTCTCCAGATCCAGCTTGAGAGCCACGATCCCTTTCTTGCCTTTCTTAATCTTCATAGAATGGACAACCTCCTGGGCAATAACAACGTTATCCATCAATTGTCTTCCAGGAACAAAGCTCCCTTGATTTTGGCTGATAATATCCGGAAGGATCTTCCGGATTCTATTAGCCACAATCTTAGTAATAGCTTTATACAAGACATTACAAAGACTGATGGGTCTCATCTGGAGAAAGGAAGAAGGCTTGGCAACCTTAGGAATCAAGACAATGAGGGTTTTATTAACCAAACTGATATCGTTCAAACCACCAAAGACACCTAACACAAAGCTGTATATACCCTCTTTAACAGTGTCCCAGTGTTTATGATAGAAACTAGCGGGGATACCATCAATACCAGGAGCCTTAGTGGAACCGATGCTGGAGAAGGCCAGATCAATCTCTTTAAGCTCAATGGGATGGAAAGCATTATTAATAGCATCCTCCCCCAAACGAGGAAAGGAAATGCCAGAGTGGGCACTCTCTAGGTCCACAGCTTCCTCTCTGAACAGGTCCTTGTAGAAATCAAGGGCAAGGCGCCGAATGTCCTCCTCCTCAAAAATCCACTCACCACTTTCGTCTTTAATAGCCTCGATCCTATTTCGTTGTCTCCTAATGATCGTTGAGAGGTGGAAAAACCTGGTATTCCGGTCCCCGTCTTGAATCCAAGCCTTCCTAGATTTCTGGAACCACAGAAGTTCTTCCTGTCTAAGCACAGCTTCCAACTCGTTCTGAAGAGCTCTTAGGTGACCATTCAGGCTATGATCAAAACGAACCTCCAAGCAACGCTGAACACCTTCCATTCTCCTCAAGAGTTTGTTCTTCCTCCTGATAATATGACCAAAAGTATTTTTATTCCAAACAGCCACATTCCTCCTGAATTCCTCAGTAGCGAGGAGAACATCAGAGTGGGGATGCCAATTGCTTTTAACGAAATCCTTAAACTCGGGGTGAGACTCCCAAGCCACCAGATACCTAAAAGGTCTATTACCTTTCAGCCGATTTCCTTTGACCAAATTAATGAGGATAGGGCAATGGTCTGAGTGACGGAAAGGGAGATTAAGTACCTTGACCTCAGAAAACCTATAAATCGCTGCAACATTAGCGTACACCTTATCCAACCTAACAAACACACTATTCCTTTTCCAGGTAAATTTGTGGCCAGCAGCACCCAGGTCCGAAAGCCCACACATATCCATACTTTGCTTATGATTAAGACACCGGTTCACATAATGATTACCCCCTCCTCTCTGATCACTCAAGAGGGCAATGTCATTAAAATCCCCGGCAACCAACCACGCCTCCACCATGTTAGAGCTAAAAGAATGAAGGATCTCCCACAGCCTTCTTCGGTTAGTCGAAACAGGATCAGCATAGACGAAGGTAATAAAGAAGGGTTTATTACCCGGGTAACACACCTTACTATGGATGAATTGACTGTCCTTAGTAACAATATCAATATTGACTTGACCTGGCTTCCAAAAGAGCCAAATCCCCCCTGCCCGGCCAGTAGCCTCCGACCTGACGCAATTCCAATTCTTAAACTTTCTAACCACCTCATCTGCTTTGGCTCCACTAACCTTGGTCTCAAGAAGGACAAAGCAGGAAGGGTTAAACTGTTTAATGAGATCATTGACATGAATGCGGGTAGCCTTGCTCGCCGCACCTCTAACATTCCAAACGAAGAAGTCCATCAGAGGGGGAGACTACAGACGCAGGCCCAAACCCTAGATCAGGTATTTGTTTGGGGCTCTGGAGAGCCTAGAGGCGGTCCCAGAAGGACCCCTTTTATCCAAAGAATTCAAACCATGAAGGTTCTTTTTAGGTTTCCCTTTGGGATTCTTCATGTTTAACTTACTCACTCCTATAGTCTTACCAATAGGAGCATCAACAGGAGGATGTAGAGTACTCGCCTCCCTACTCAAACCCTTCCCAGCTGACAGGATAGACTGGGGAATCTCTTTGCCTTTAGCAGAAGCATTAGAGACAAAGAGAGGATTAATAGAATTACCCAGACTAGAGGCATGCTCTACCGACTCCAGACCAGGCATGCTTAAATCAATCTGCTTATCAGAAGGATCCGAGTCTTGATCTTCCTCCATAGACAAAACACCGAACCTTGACCCGGAACCCGAAGCTGAGTCCACTCCAGTCTCAATCCCCTTCTTAATATACGGGGGTCTGACCTTGATCTCAGGAGCAATCTGGAGAGTAGTCATCTTCGTACTGATATCTGGTGAATGATTAGCATTAACATTAGCCTGTGGCTTCCTTCTCACTGGTCTCTTGGCAAGCATCCATGGGCCAAAGCTCCTTACTTCCCCTAAGTATGGTAGTTTTTTAATCAAAATAAACATAATCTAATTCTCATATATAATATCTTAATGAATTCTTTTGAGCAAGAAACATGTGTAACCGTTTTATTTTTGGGTACACATGGAACATGTATACCATACCAAGAATAAATAAGAAATGCATAAAATCAAATCAAAGAAAGAAATTTCACCAAAAAGAAAATAAAGAAAGAAATACGTTTGATTTTCAATTATTAGTGTAAACAAATAATGAGAAAGAAAGGCATCAACCTTCTTTTTTCTAAAAAGGAAAAAGAAACCCAAAATTCAAAAAGAATTGACAGCTTTCTCTCCTGTTTTTGACCGTTGGAACAACTTTTACTCCCCTGTCTCTACCGGCGTGATTACGGCATCCCAAATTCCAATTCCCTCTCCCAAATCTACCCTCAAAACATTCTTCTTATACGCCACAAAACAAGGGTAATCTGGCCATTTCATCTCCCTTCTCTCTCGTGTATATATATATCCTCTTAGCTTTATACTGTATTTATTTCTCTGGTCTTTGGAGCCTCTAATGAAAGAGACTCCGGCTCAGCTGATTCAGAGCTTGGACTCTTCATGGTTCTTCTGCAATGTGTTTTCTTCTTCAAAAACTAAGCCAAATGTTCAATCTTTCGAGGGAATTGAAGACACAGAAAAGCCCAATTTGTCAATTCTCCACAGCGATCGAAATGAGTCGACGGTAAATCCGGAAACAGAGCCGAAGAGTGAAGTGTCAATTTTAGGGATTGACATTGAAGAAGCAGCAGAGATTAAGAATAGCAGGAGAAAGAAGAAAAGAAGAAGGAGAAAAATATTGGGGGAAATTGATTTGGGGGTTGAAAATGATATTGATTGGGGGTTAAATTATGAGGCTGGGGAGAAATTGAAATTGAAATGGGGTGGAAGTGGAAGTGGAAGTAGTAAAGAAGAATTGGTAAAGATGCCACCTTTAAGTGATGGAATGGCCATGAAAGAGCATCTTAAGTCCTGGGCTTATGCTGTTGCTTGCACTGTCAGATAGATAAATTAACATTCAACACCAAACTACTGTTCTAACTTTATTCTAATGGGAAATTCATACATTTGTAAAATAAATCCAATCTATTTCTCATTTTTTTATGTTTTGATCCAATGTAGCTACTGTTTGAAATAACAATAGAGTGATGCATTTTTCGGTAGGGACGGTTGATTGGTGATAGGCTTATTAGACAAAAAGTAAAGTAACTCTGTTGTTTGAAAAAAGAAATACAAAATCAGAAGTGGTTTGAATCTGTGATACAAAGGTATCGATGTTTGGTAGGAATGGGTTCTAGGTATGGATGGTAACATGTACGCGTTTCGTAAGTATTCGGTATCTACTTGATTCTATTGAGACGATTCGAACCATGTATAAAAGGATATTAGATGGAAATGCCATGCAAAAAAGGAAAAAAATCCATAAAAAGTATGAGATTAGAATAGAAATACTCACATTGTATCCGTATTCGCCATATTTAGAGGAAAACAAATCAATTGTTTTTTAGTAAAGTTTTAATTTTAGATAATTTGAGTTGTTTAGAATATATGAATGTTTGAATTTATTTATTGAATTGGTGAATGATTTATTAAACTGATGAATATTTATTTTATTTATGTTTTATATAATTTATAATTTATTTTTTTTTTTATAGAAATTGGGACGAGACAGATCTTGAGCGGGGAGAGCACCCATGGCCCAAGAACTGTCAAACCCACCATATATTAAAAAAAAGAAAAGGTGAATGTTTGAACAAGAAAAGAGGAAGGAGAACAAACAAAAAGAAGGGGAAGTAGAAAAGTTGAGGAAAGGTCAAGAAAAACGCAAATGAAAAATATTGCAGATGTCATCATTGATAAACCTGTGACAAAAAGCAGGAGCTGAAGGCCACCAATTGATCACTGAGGAAGAGACTCCAAACTTTGCCAAAGCATCAGCAACGCGATTTCCTTCCCTAAAGCTGTGTAAAAATAATGTTCATCCTAGAGCAAATGCTGAGACAATGCAACCACTCTTGTCGAATGCTCCAATGAACATTCATGGAACGAAGTCGAAGCAAATTAACTACGTACATGGAGTTTGACTCAACCCAAAGTTGATGCCAATTTTTCTCCCAAGCAAGTTCAATTGCGAAAATAGCGGCTCTCAATTCAGCCATATAAGCAAAAGAATGAGTGGTAGAAAAAGCAAAACAACCTTTGGGAAAGCCGCGATAGTTACGAAAGATACCGCCCGCTCCCGCCTCTCCAGGAGTACCAAAAGCAGAGCCGTCCACATTCACTTTAACCCAGCCCGGAGGAGGTTTAAGCAAATGGATCGGAATAATGTTGGGAGCAGGAGGCGGCCTTGGAGAAGCCAGAAGATGGGATAAGATATCAGCATCTCTCCTCGAAGAGCAAAATGAATCTCAAGGGCTCTCCACAGAGAATCTGCAAAAGAACAACTAATGAACAAGTGGTTAATGGACTCAGCATCCCTACCACAAAGAACGCAACGAGAGGCAAAAGATAAGCCTAGACGCTGCAGGAGGTCGTGAGTCGGAACCCTTCCATGCAAAACTCTCCAGGATGTGAAGGAGCGAGAAGGGGGAGTATGAGCATTCCAAACAAATTTATACCAGTCCACCGAGTAGTAGCGAGGACTGATAATCGAATAGTACTCTTTGGCAGAGAAAATACCCTTCGTAGAGGGCTGCCAAGCGCATAAATCTAAATCATCTCTACCCCTGTGAATAGAACGAATACTGTCTTGAACAACAGAAGGCAGAGTGCCTAAGCCAAGCCATTCCGAATTGACCAAAAAATCATCAACAGAATTAAAGCGTGAACGCTTATCATGATGATCAAGACCCAATCTGTCCACCACCGATGGAATGATCCACCTATCAGTCCAGAAATTGAGCGTTGAAGACTGGCCAATCCACCAAAAGGTCTGGTCCCAAATGGATGAATAAACAAACTTACAAGAAGACCAAATCGAGGAAGGAGCAATGGTAGCTTTAGGCACACCAGAGACAGCCATAAATCTAGACTTTATCAGAGAAATAGCAAGACTGTTGCCTTGAATTAAATCCCAACACATCTTACCCAAGAGAGCCTGGTTAAAGATCCTAAAATCCTTAATACCCAAGCCACCACCCTCCAAACTTTTGCAACAAGTTTGCTAGGGAACCGTGATTAACTTCCTCTGATCAATACAACCCGTCCAAAGGAAATTCCTAACACTTCTATTGAGCTTTTTCAACAAACCCACTGGCCATTTATATATCAAGAATGATTGAACCAGAGAGCCAGTAATAGCAGACTTAATTAGAGTTAAACGTCCTGCAAATGAGAGAGAGCTACCTTTCCATTTGCTAAATTGAGATAGAAATTTGTCTGCAAGGCAGCTGAGGTGACGGGCCCTAGGAGCACCTTTAAATAGAGGGACTCCTAAGTAATTGTAACACCCTGGTCCAATACCATGTAGATATTGTCCGCTCTGGCCCAATTCTAACACATTGGGCCTCACGGCTTTAAAACGCGTCTGCATGTATTGGATTCATATCTTACTAATAAGCCCCGATCACTCCCTCTCCATTTTCGATGTGGGATTCAGTTCATTCCTGTCCCCATCACCATCCCTTAGGGCCGCTCCTTGCTCAGGCCTTCTTACCCCAGCGCCACCCACTCCGGACCGGGTCGTTACAGGCCCACCAGCTTCCGTCTGGTTCGTCCCCGAACCACACATCGTACGTGGAGAGTCGGCTCTGATACCAATTGTAACACCCTAGTCCAATACCATGTAGATATTGTCCGCTCTGGCCCAATTCCAACACATTGGGCCTCATGGCTTTAAAACGCGTCTGCATGTATTGGATTCATATCTTACTAATAAGCCCCGATCACTCCCTCTCCATTTCCAATATGGGAATCAGTTCATTTCTGTCCCCATCGCCATCCCTTAGGGCCGCTCCTTACTCAAGCCTTCTTACCCCGGCGCCACCCACTCCAGACCGGGTCGTTACAGTAACTAAAGGGGAGAGACTCCAAACGGATGCCAAGACAATTAGCAAGCCGAACCCTCCTCGGAGGACTCACTTGAGAACCAAAAAAGATAGCAGATTTATCCCAACTAACCTGCTGACCGGATAACTGTCCATAAAGCAGGAAAAAATCCTTGATAGCATGCACATTGCTCAAAGATGTCACTCCAAAAATGAGCATGTCATCAGCAAAAAGAAGATGAGAGGGAAAGGAATTTCCACCAGAATAATACATAGGAGAATAAGTACCCTCCCTTACCATTTTAGTAAGCCAACGAGAGAAAAAATCCTCAGCAATGTCAAACAGCAGAGGAGAAAGGGGGTCCCATTGTCTAACCCCTCTAGAACAAGAAAAGTAACCCTTTGGAGAACCATTAATCATCACAGAAATACGAACAGATTCCAGAATTTTTAGGATCCAATCCCTGAAAGTGAGAGAAAAACCAAAGGAATCCAACACTGCCAATAGGAAGTTCCAATCTAAAGTATCAAAAGCCTTACGAATATCAATTTTTAAGGCCATGTGACCACCAAAATGTTTTCTGTCAAGCATATTAACTCCCTCAGAAGCTAAGGCAATGCATTGATGAATGCTTCTACCTTTAAGGAAACCATACTGGTTGGGAGAGACAATCCTTGCAGCAATAACTGCAAGGCGATCCGCAAGAATTTTTGAGATGATTTTGAAACCAAAGTTACTCATCACAATTGGACGAAAATTCTCAATTCTATCAGCTTCAGCCACTTTAGGAATAAGGGCCAAAATACTAGAGTTTAAACCAGGCAGGATGCAACCATGATCAAAGAAAGCCTGAACCATATTGCAAACATCCTTCCCAACAATATCCCAAAAGGAGCGATAAAAGGTTCCCCCAAAACCATCAGGGCCAGGTGCACTGTCAAGATCCATGGAAAAGACCGTTTCTTTAATATCTTCGATGGAAGGTTTAGAAATTAATTCCTCATTTTCCAAAGAAGTTACTAAGTTGGGAATTACCTCAGTAATTGGAGAAAGATCGATATGGTCCCTAGAACTACGGAAGAGATTAGAGAAATATTCAATTACATGATCAGATAATCTAGCCGTGTCTGAAGTGGGACCCTCATCGCCGATCCTTAAATGATGAATGCCAGCCCAAGTCTTTCTAACTTTAGCAGACCTTTGGAAAAAACTAGTGTTCCTATCCCCCTCTTTAAGCCACTTAACACGACTTTGCTCTCTGTACATCATCTCCTGCCGAAGAAGTTGTAAATCAAGATTAGAGCAGGTGGCAGAAGCAGCACTACTCAACTCCGGAGAATCACCTTGCTCAGAAATTTGCTTTTGAATATCGACAAGATGAACTTCTGCCAAGTGGATATTAGAATCAATTCTGCCAAACACGTTTTTATTCCAATCCCTGAGAATAGGCCAAAGAGTGCGAAGTTTATGACATAATAGTTGTGCAGGAGGGAGAGAGATGTTGGATGCAGTCCAGTGATTGGCAATTACCCCCTTTAAAGAATCATTAGTGGTCCACATGGCATGGAATCTGAACCTAGCAATCCTTGAATCCTGTTGTCCTCTGAATAGACTCTAGCAAGTGCACTAGATACAAGTAATAAAATGATAAGTAGAGTATCGTCTCCACAGGGATTGATGACCAAATTTTACTAGAAAAACCTTGCAGAACAGGATGTTCGTGGTAAGTGACTCTCTTTAGTTGAGAAATGATGTGATATGGTTAAAACTAACAATTTAATCAAGAGAATCAGGATGATAAAATGAGTTTTGATAATGATAAAAAGATAGAACAAGTCAGGACACAGCGGAACATGTTATCTTAAGCCCCTAAACACCCTATTTATTCATGAATGATGCAAAGTGAAGTCAAGGTTTCTGCTTTAAGGCTCACTTAAGTCAACTCTCGTGTGTTCTTAAGATTCTAAGACTTACTACAACCATAAGCGTCCCTAAGGTTGGTTCTTTCTTGCATTAAGAATGAAACAGCATTTCGATAGAGAAAACCCTTGATACAACCACCTAACAACTCTGCTTTGGGGTTGGATGTTTGATAAGAGTATCGGTGCATATGAGAGCAGTTTCCTATCATTCATCTAGCACTAATGTTCATGCATTCGCAATGTAATTGAAAGCTTTATCAAACACTTCATGAATTAACAACATTCATTCATAAATAGAAATTAGGAAACTTACATAACCGGCCCTAACTGGCCGAACCTATTCAAAACGACTACTCACTCATAGTGGTGAGTGAACAGTCTGCTTCATTCCTACAGAGCTCCAGCCATGGAGTCATTTTCATAAAGAGCTCTTCTCTCTCAAAAGTCTGTGTTTTTTATCAACAAAAGATAAGCTTCTTTTTCTTTCCTTACTACGTCTATTTAAAGGAAAGGACAAGGTCAACACGGTACAAAAAGTATCCGAGCAAAATATTACAAAATCAAAACAAATTGTCTTTACAAATCCTAGATTGCTATTAGTGGTTAAGGTCCTTTTGACCCTTGAACACTCAAGGGCCGAACTTTCATTTCATCATGCTGCTTTGCCCTACACTTATCCGCCTTTCTGCCTGCTGCTACTGCCACACCTACTTTCCGTCCTGTCGCTGTCCATCATCAGAGGTTCTGGTGTTTGACCGCTGGATCAAAGAATGGCTTAACTCCTCAAGGTATGTGCGAAACAGGCTGCTTCCAAACTGCTCGGCTTAATCTTTTCTTATCTGCACAAAAACCCTTATAAGACCTTCTTTCTTGTAATAAAACATAAAAACACCCTTAATTCAATATAAATAACATGTTAAAATGTAGTCAAATTCGTGCCTAACAAATACCCCCAAATTGAATCTTTGCTTGTCCTCAAGTAAACAACAGAGAGAGAACAAGTTAATCTAAAGGAAAAGAGTTAGGAATGAAAGAATACGGAAACAAGGCTTGTGAGTGTTTTACAGAAAAGAAGGGATTATAACCAATCGTTTTGTTCTGAGGAGATGTCAACAGGATATTTGCAAGTTATGATTTTTGATGAGGTTATGCCAGTACCAGATTGTGTACCCTACTCAAGAAATTCCTTAAAGCTTAAAATTAACCTCAATTTTCTCAAGGACCAGCCAGTTTGCCTGTCATGCCTCACCAAGGAATGGAATTTTTCACTCGCTCACGTATGGCACTTATTCGCCATAAGGAAGGGAATGCAATTTCACTCCTCAGCTCAGTAAATACACCATTAGGGTGTGAGTTTGCTTTTTGGCCCTATGTCTATGGATCAAAAATCTTCCAAACATAGTCCAAAGGTCTTGAACATAGGTTGTAATGTTAGGCTAAGGCTAAGGTATGGAAGTGAATGGCTATTTAAGTGTATGAATCATGTCTACATGCAATTCAAATATACTTAGTTCTCAACACTTAGCAATTCTGCCTTAACCTAATTCATAAGTCCATATTTATACATATTTTTATATCTTAATTCCTTAGGGTTTAGTTTTAGTTTTATTGTTTAGGTGCAAGTTTACCTTGTTTTCTGTTTTGTAGGTATTTTTGAGACTTAATTTAAAATTGATTGTTAAAATGGTGATATTATGGAGCTTAAAGAGAATTTGAAGAAATTTGTCAAGTTATGTGTTGAAAAGGAGTTTCAAATGATGATATGTCCTAACCTATGCATGTGGATCAATGAGCATTTAATGGAGAATTGATGACTTATGTTATGAGATTCTTAACATATATAATATTTATAAGATTTTAACTCTATTAGGATTTTCTTAAATAGTCCTAATTAGAGTTTAATCCTAAAGGGAGTTTCTTTTAGAGTTTAATTCTAAAGGAGAGTTTCTCTTAATATTTTTATGATGAATTAATAAAAGTCAGTTTTTCTCTCTCCTGAAAGCCAAGAGACACAATTGTGAAAGCTATAAAAAGAGACAATCAGAACCACATTTGGGGAGGAGGACACACACATAGAGACAGACACACACAGAGAGAACAAGAAAAATATCAAAGGCTTTTCATGTATCATCATTCTTCCATGGCTTCTTCTTCCTCCAATATGAACTAATTTCCAATTTCTAGCTAGAGGTTTTTAGGTCTTGAACAATCAATTGGGAGATCATTATGTACTTAATCTTTTTCATCTATTTCAAGTAATCAATTTCTATTCTGTTCTTGTTCGTATTGCATGATTTAATTGAATCCTTGATTTGATTATTTACTTGTAATCGTTTCGCTAATTAGATGTTTAAATACGTAATCGTTTAATTCATCCAATGTAAGTAGCAAATAACATAGTTAATTGTGGACAAGCTTTTAACCTATGTTGTGAATGTAATTGATATGCTTTAAATAATCCTGCTTTAGTGATTATTGAGTAGAATTGGTATCTCTTTCATACTTTAATGCTTTCAATCAAATTAAATTCCGAAGCTTGTTTGGAACTGTTTAAGTGATTAGGGAAAATTAATGAGCTTTTCTTAATTGTCCAATCGGTAAGAAGAGATAGGTTGTTAATGCTTTTTAATAACCATAGCTAATTTATTTGAAGGGTTGAAATTTATATTTTCTATGATCGATGATCAATTGTTCAATTCAAGACTCAAACCTAACCTCTAGCTGGAATCTTTCTCATAAATATTTCTCACATACTTAATTAACTGTTTCTCCTATTTTATTATTATTTGTTATTTTCTATTTATTTCATTCTACAAACCAAAACCCCATTCTTTTACTTTTAATTGTTAATTCTGAAAAGTTATAATTCTACCAGTCTCTGAGGATTCGACCCTACTCCATATTTACTATAGTTTTTGGATTCCAAGAGTAGGTATTTTATTTTTGGTGAATTCGACACTCATCACTAATCACTCTGCACAGTCTGTTTCACAACATTGGCCAAACTATTCTTTAAACACACAAAAGACAATCATCCAAACAATTCATTTTAGGCTCAAGATATGAACATGTATCCTGAAAATGAAAAGACTTCATTTAAAGATATTTCTGTTATTCTTCCTCACTCCCTCAACATCCCTTAAACGTCATTATTTCAACAATTTTATTTTTATACACTCAGATTTTCTTAAAAGTGTATTTTTCTTTTAATTAAAGCAGCTTGTTTTGAGGCATGAGATAGATTCAAGGTGTTTTGGGATAACAGTGAAGGGAATGGGTTCCTTTTAGTGGTGTGTGTTTAAGAAAGAACAGGCTAAGGCACAAGTTGGTTATCCTAAACGCGTGAGTGCAATGCACATGTAGGATTTTTGTGTAGTGAATTTGGGATCTAAATGCCTTTTTCCTCCTATGTTTGTCAAAAAGAATTTCCATTTCAACAGGGCATACCCAAGCAAATTCTTCCTAAAGATAGTAAGTGCTGGCCCACTCAAAAAAAAAGAATCAATGCATATTTAAATGCAATTACAGGCTCAAGTTCTCACTATTTTTGGGGACTATGCATTAAGGCAAAGGGTTCCTCTTGTGACAGCTGATTTAAAACTTCAAAAATTTTGGAACTTCAAGACTCGGGTAGTTAAAGATCCACACTAGGCTATCACCACCACACATTTTACTCATAACCAGCACAGTTTGTTCAGTGATTACTGTGGACATAAAGCAATCGAAACTCAAGAATATGTACTAGGAAATGAACATAATGAAGGATATTTACGAAGAATATTTACTAAGGACAATATAAATCAAAGATCACAGGGGGATAACTTGTTATTCATACGATTATACTACACTAACAACTTGTTCAAGCTTTTATCATGTTTAAGCATACAAATATTGTAATTTGTAATTTCCCACCCCCAAATTAGAATGGAACATTGTCCTCAATGTTAATATGAAGACAAGCAAGACAAACAATATCGGCATGATAAACTACAGAGTGTGCAAAAATTTAACAGAAGGGTTATAAATGTTACCAGATGCTTAGGACAACGACACATTGAAGGATCAGACGGCCGGGGAACGAGAGGAATCAACCTCTCTATCCGCAGCGGCAGTAGCGCCATCCCCTTTCGAGGAGGCAGCGGCGTTGGCAGGTGTTTCAAGTTTAGTTCTTACCGGACTTTTGATCGAAAAACCAGATGGACTCTCCTTCCCATGTTCCTCTATACAGAGAGTTTTGAGCATGTCAATCTCTCTCTGCTGCTCGGTATATTGTCACTCTAGAGCAAATATTTGTTCTCTGCAGGCCTGGTTTTTAGCAAACAGGGCGTGGAACTTGGTAAGGATGTCTTCATTGGAGAGCCTGGCACATTTCTGGTAAAAACCCAAATCTTTGGCTTGCTCGACTTGTTCTGATTCGGATGACACCGACACCGCGGGCTCATGTTTCCTTTTCCTTCCTTCAGCCCTTTTTCCTTCCACAAAGTCTGACATCCAGACCCACTTCCGTTCACCATTCTTCCGAACAACATGCTCTGAAGGCTTTTCACATCAATTTGGTCCGGGTGATTTACTACTGTGAGCTGATTCTTGTCTTCAGGCTTGAATACTCCTAAGGCCTCTGCTATCCGAGTCACAATGCTTCCACAGCAGATGACGGACGAGTTCTTCTTTCCAAACGTGCTAATGTACTCCCCGAACCAGAAGCCAAGGTTCATCCTGCGTCCCTGTACCATACTCTATAGAGCCGTAAGGTTTGCGTGAGGGATCATGGCTTGGTTCTCGCGCGCAAAGATTGTGCCTGAAACCAGTTTATGCAAGTACCGGAGGGCGTAGTCCTTAATACCAGATGCCTTGGATGCACTTCCGTCGTAACTTGGCTGGCCCGAGATTGAACGCTAGAAAGCCGATGGGTTAAACTCGTCCGGGGTTTCAGTGAAAGCCCCCTTGTACCCTTCAGACTCCAAGTCATCATCATCCGCGACGCCGAGAAGATTATTGAATGTATTCAAGGACGACCGTTGAGGATGATTCATCAGTCGGAAACTGAACTTTCCCTCCTCCTCAGGGTCGGTAATCTCCGGATTGTGCTTAAAGGTGGCTAGAAACTCCAAAGTGAGTTCCCGATACGCTGGTTCTTTCATCTCAAAGAAGCAAGCAAAATGGCCCGCTTCCATGGGTTTCTTCACTCATTCCGCAAGCCTGAGCTTTTTCAGCGTATCCCAACATATAGTGCATACCGGCCCAAATTCGAGTTGAGCCAGATCCTCATAGTATTGTTGCACCGCGGCATCCTTAAACTGAGATAGTTTCTTGACTAGTTTCTCGTCTGGTACAAATGCGACTGCGCTTATGCCCGTCATCTTGCTCTTCCCTTTTTCTTTCTTTGTGCCTTCGACTTTTACTTGTTTCCCTGAACCTCGAGTTCGCATCCTGTTATAGCGACTAAATAGGGATACCCAAAGATAATTGTCAAACGATATATGGGGAAGGGTGTGCAAAGGAAAAGAGTGTAAAACAGTATTGAACTAGGGTCCGCAACGCAGTCAATCCCTTAAATAGAGAAGAGAGAGAAATAGCCTATTGCCAAAACCGTCATTATTACAATGTTTCAATGCGTGCCATCTGTAAGTGTGGTTGTGGAAACAGCCGCGTCTAGGCAAAAGGACACTTGGGGAAGCAAACAGTTGCTTTTCGAATTTGAAATTACTACGCCCTACCCACTTTTGGTTTTGCCGAGGAAGGGCAATAGTCTAATAAGTACCAAACGAACAGATGGATTTGATGTTCTCTTTATCTGCCCGTAGATCACTTACCCAAGGTCTTGTCTTTAAAATATTATTTCACTCGCTCCTCTTCAAACAAGTAAAAAGCTAAAACTCTCCCTTAAGGACGAGTAAAAGTTTTACGTTTTTGCTCGTCCAAAGGGATCAATTTAATTGCGGGACCTCATATGACACAGAGATTAAACTTAACCAGACTAAACAATGCTAAAAAGAAAATTAAGAAATAAAGTATGAAAATGCAAGGTTACTTGTGCTACAATTGGTGTTTGCAGCGGACACCTTGTTCTCGATTCTATTGGCTCGGGGGGTCTTGGAAATGGATAGTGTCAATCTTCCTTGTGTGGTCATTTTCTAGATAAGGTTTTAGCCTTTGCCTGTTTACCTTGAAAGGTTCATGGCCCTCCTTGCCAATTTCTACTACCCCGTGACTGAACACCCTGTGCACCATGTACGACCCTGACCATCTTGATTTTAATTTTCCAGGGAACAGCCTGAGCCTTGAATTGTACAACAAGACCTTCTGTCCTTCTTGAAAAGTTTTCTCCTGGATCTTTCTGTCATGCCACTTCTTGGTCTTTTCCTTATAATTCACCGTGTTTTCATAGGAAAATAGCCTGAATTCTTCCATGTCACAGAGTTGTAATTTTCTTTGATCGCCCACAGCCTGTTTCTCAAAATTCAAGAAAGTTAAAGCCCAAAAGGCTCGATGTTCCATCTCTACTGGAAGATGACAGGATTTTCCATACAACAAACGAAATGGGGACATCACAATGGGTGTTTTGTATGCAGTTCTATACGCCCACAAAGCATCGTCAAGCTTGTTTGCCCAGTCTTTCCTAGAACTGCCAACGGTTTTTTCCAAAATCCTTTTGATTCTCGATTAGAAATCTCTACCTGTCCACTTGTTTGTGGATGGTAAGGCGTGCAAATTCTATGAGAGACTCCAAGCTTGCCCATCAGCTTTTCAAATTTAGCATTACAAAAGTGGGTTCCTTGATCACTAATGATCGCTCGTGGGAAACCGAATCGGGCAAACAACCTTTCAAGGAATTTTACAACCACACGGGCGTCATTGGTGGGACTAGCAATTGCCTCTACCCACTTTCTCACATAGTCGACTGCAACTAAGATGTATTTATGCCCAAAAGACGTAGGGAATGGTCCCATAAAGTCTATGCCCCATATATCAAATATTTCACAAACAACGATGTTATTGAGGGGCATGGCATTTCGAGCAGAAATATTTCCTGTTCGTTGGCACTGATTACAAGTGCGAACAAACTCATTTGCATCCTTGAAAAGGGTTGGCCAGAAAAAACCTGATTGAAGTACTTTGGCTGCAGTTCTGCTTGCGCTATGGTGTCCTCCTGCTTCTCTATCATGACAATGGCTTAAAACAACATGTCCTTCCTATTGAGAAACGCATCTGCGAATGATTTGATCGACGCACAACCTGAAAAGATAGGGGTCTTTCCAAAAGTAATATTTTATCTCTGAATAAAACTTCTTGCTTTGGTTAGTGGACATGTTATGAGGTTTAAGTGAACTAGCAAGGAAATTTGCAATGTCAGCAAACCATGGAGCAAGCTGTATAGTATACAGACGCTCATTTGGAAATATTTCGACAATTTCTGACTGTTCCTTGCTGCTCGGATGAGAAATTCTAGACAAGTGATCCGCGGCTACATTTTCGGTTCCCTTTTTGTCTTTTATCTCGAGATCAAACTCTTGAAGTAAGAGTAACCACCATATTAGCCTTGGCTTTGCATCTTTCTTCGCGAACAGGTAGCGTAACGCAGCATGGTCAGTGTAGACAATGACTTTTGACAAAACCAAGTAGGGACGAAATTTGTCAAAAGCATATACTACTGCGAGAAGATCCTTCTCAGTAGTGGTGTAGTTCTATTGAGTTTCGGTACACAAGTATCGCTAGCGTCACACATCATTTCAAACAGTTGTTCCCAGTTGGGACCTACCAGTATAGGCGAGTTGATCAGCCTGCCCTTTAAAAGTTCAAAGGCCTCTAAACAGCTTGTACCGAATGAGAATTCTGCATCTTTATGTAGCAAGGCAGACAAGGGTAACACAATCTTTGAGAAATCTTTGATAAACCTTCGGTAGAATCCTGCGTGCTCAAGGAAGCTTCTCACATCCTTGACATTAGTTGGAACAACAAGTTTCTCTATCACCTCTACCTTGGCTTTGTCCACTTCCATCCCCTTTTCCGAGATTTGATGCCCTAGAACGATTCCACCAGTAACCATGAAGTGGCATTTCTCCCAATTCAAGACTAAATGGGTCTCCTTGCATCGCACAAGCACGGCCTCGAGGTTGTTCAGACAGTTCCCGAAGGAGTTCCCATAAACGGAGAAGTCGTCCATGAAGATCACCACAGTCTGTTCCACCATATCATGAAAGATAGACATCATGCATCTTTGAAACGTAGCTGGGGCATTGCATAACCCAAATGGCATGCGCCTGTATGCATATGTCCCATAAGGACACGTGAAAGTTGTCTTCTCTTGATCTTCACTATGGATTGCAATCTGATTGTACCCCGAATATCCGTCAAGGAAGCAATAAAATGCAAAGCCTGCTAACCGTTCTAGCATCTGATCAATGAAGGGCAAAGGGAAGTGATCTTTCCTTATAGCCTCGTTGAGCTTCCGGTAGTCTACACAAACACGCCATCCTGTTATGGTTCTCGTGGGGACCAACTCATTTTTCTCATTGAGAACCATTGTGGTTCCTCCTTTCTTTGGCACAACATGAACAAGGCTTGTCCACACACTATCGGAAATGGGGTAAATGATCCCGGCATCCAGCAACTTGATCACCTCTTTTCGCACAACTTCCTTCATATGGGGGTTCAGTCTGTGCCGTGGCTGGATAGACGGCTTGTGATCCTTCTCCATTAAAATTCTATGAACACAGACTGTTGGGCTAATTCCCTTGATATCATCAATTTTCCATGCAATCGCATCCTTGTTTCTTCGCAGTACCTCCATGAGTTGAGCTTTCTGATTAGGAGTTAACTTTGAAGATATAATCACAGGGCTTCCGCTGGGTGGTTCCAGAAACGCATACTCGAGGTGTGATGGTAAAGGTTTAAGTTCGGGTTTAGACAATGGCACCGTGGGTATTTCAGGTGGTTCCTGATGAGTGGGGACAGTAGGATCTAGAGGAGGTGTAGGCATGTTGGTTTCAATGGAACATCCTGTTCCTTCACATAAATTCACCTCTTCTCCCAAGAGAGCCTCCAGAGTGTCCTGTCCCTGTTCCTGTTCCTGCAAAGTGGAAAGACTTTGGAAATCATCTAAGAAACAACATGTGTCATCACTAGTGTTAGCTCGTCTCATAGCCTCATTCATTTTGAAAATGATTTCCTCCCTATTAATTCTTAAAAATAGTTATCCCTCTCCCACATCTATCAGTGCTTTACCTGTCGCTAAGAACGGTCTACCCAAGATAATAGGAACATGCAGGTCCTCATTTATATCCATTATAATGAAGTCAACTGGCAAAATGAATTTTTCTACTTTGACCAACACATCTTCCACTACTCCCCTAGGGTAACATACTGACCGGTCAGCCAACTGAATGGACATTCTAGTTGGTTGTGGTTCTCCTAGTCCTAGCTTAGCATACACAGAATATGGCATAAGGTTTATGCTAGCTCCTAGGTCATATAGTGCATTTTCAATATTTAACTTGCCAATTGAACAAGGAATAGAAAAACTCCCTGGATCTTTTAGCTTTTTCGGAAGCTGCTGCTTGTTCTGGAGTATGACGAACAGTCCCTGTTCAGTTGGATCATCGAGATGTTTTCCAACTTTTTCTTGTTTGACAAGATATCTTTTAGGAATTTTGCATATGAAGGCATCTGGGCAAGTGCTTCCACGAAGGGAATGTTGATATGCAATTTCCTCAAGGTGTCTAGCACCTTAGAATTTTGTTCTTCCAGCTTCTTGTTTATCAACCTCGTCGGATAAGGTACAGGTGGAACGTAGGGTGGAGGTGGTTGGTACTTCTCTCCTTGTTCCTCTTTGTCTTGATCAATGGTTGATTCTACCCCGACGGGTTCTTCTTGACCATGAACATCTTGTTTCCTCTGTCCTTCAGCATTTAGAGAGGTGCATGCACACTCAGCATTTGCATCAGTAGATAAAACTGGTTGAGTTTGCTTACCAGATCTCAGAGTGATCGCCATGACATCTCCTTTGGGGTTTGGTTCTGTGTTACTTGGAATTATCCCTTTTCCTTTTGATGTAGAAGCAGCGAGTTGATGGACCTGTGTCACCAGATTTTTAATTGACGCTTGTGTCTGCTTCATGAATTGCATCATCATGGTCTTCATGTCTGGTTCTATATCTTCCTTTGGTGGAACAGGTTGTTTGTAGTGTTGTTGGGGCTGCCTCTGGTACTGTCCTCCTTGTTGTTGCTGATACCTAGGTTGTTCCTGATTAGGCTGCCCTGTCCATCCGAAATTTGGATGATTTCTTGTGGCTGGGTTATAGGTATTTGAGTATGGGTTTGGTGGATTTCTCTGATTATACCCTACATAATCACATTCTGCCTGCTCACCTTTCCCTTGTTTAACTCCAGGGCAGTTGATGTTGAAGTGACGCCCTCCACAAAAATCACATATATCATTGAACGGGGGTTCGTTGTGAATCGACGATACATTTATCTTGCCAAGCTGTCTTGCAAGTTGTTCCACCTGGTTGGTTAGTTTTGACACAACATCACCATTCCCCGCTCTTTTTCCTTCACTCCTGGCGGAGTGCCAGTTATAGCTCGTGCTTATGACTCTCTCAATGAGATCGTACAAGGCTTGTGGTTCAAGATCCTCAGGGTTACCGTTGGCAATGGACTCGATCTGGATTTTATAAATGTTGGTGACTCCATTGTAGAAGTTCTGCACTTGCATCCACATGGGGATGCCATGATTTGGTACCATTCTTAGTAATTCCTTGTATCTTTCCCATGCCTCGGCTAATGATTCATCCTCTTCTTGCACGAAATGGGATACCTCGTTTCTGAGTTTAATGGCCTGTCTAGGTGGAAAATATTTCATCAGAAACGCGCTGGCCATTTCTTCCCAAGTGGTGATCGTCCCTGGCTGCAAGTTTTTCAACCAGTTCTTTGCTTTGTCTCTGAGAGAAAAAGGAAACAGTTTTAGCCTGATCACATTATCGGAAACTCCTCGGTTTGATCTGAAAGTGTTGCATAGTGTGATGAACTCCTAGATATGCCCGTTTAGATCTTCTGACTGGTATCCATTGAACTGTACATGTTGTTTCCTTCGTTAGGCAAAACAATGCACGACGAGTGTCCTTCTTTGGTCGGCCTCGAATAGTCTCTGATTCTCATAACTGGAGGGTTGTTATTTTCTCCTTCTTCTTCCTGATTTGGTTGGACTGGTTGTTCGGGCGGTACCCTTCCAGCCATCCTTCTTTCTCTTTGTCGCTCTCTTTGTCTTGCACGTCGAGCCCCCGATCGGTTTCGTCTACACGTTCTCTCTAATTCGAGATCGATAGGAAAAACAGGAGGTCCATCTCTGTGCATAAACAGATAGAGAACTCCCTCTGGCTGCACTATTTAGCAAACAGATTAAAAACACCTTGTTTCACAGAAAATTTTCATATAAATTTTGTTGCTTTCAATCTCCGGCAACGGCGCCAAAAACTTGTTGTCCTCTGAATAGACTCTAGCAAGTGCACTAGCTACAAGTAATAAAATGATAAGTAGAGTATCGTCTCCACAGGGATTGATGACCAAATTTTACTAAAAAAACCTTGCAGAACAGGATGTTCGTGGTAAGTGACTCTCTTTAGTTGAGAAATGATGTGATATGGTTAAAACTAACAATTTAATCAAGACAATCAGGATGATAAAATGAGTTTTGATAATGATAAAAAAGATAGAACAGGTCAGGACACAGCGGAACAGGTTATCTTAAGCCCCTAAACACCCTATTTATTGATGAATGATGCAAAGTGAAGTCAAGGTTTCTGCTTTAAGGCTCACTTAAGTCAACTCTCGTGTGTTCTTAAGATTCTAAGACTTACTACAACCATAAGCGTCCCTAAGGTTGGTTCTTTCTTGCATTAAGAATGAAACAACATTTCGATAGAGAAAACCCTTGATACAACCACCTAACAACTCTGCTTTGGGGTTGGATGTTTGATAAGAGTATCGGTGCAGCTGAGAGCAGTTTCCTATCATTCATCTAGCACTAATGTTCATGCATTCGCAATGTAATAGAAAGCTTTATCAAACACTTTTTGAATTAACAACATTTATTCATAAATAGAAATTAGAAAACTTACATAACCGGCCCTAACTGGCCGAACCTATTCAAAACGACTACTCAGTCATAGTGGTGAGTGAACAGTCTGCTTCATTCCTACAGAGCTCCAGCCATGGAGTCATTTTCATAGAGAGCTCTTCTCTCTCAAAAGTCTGTGTTTTTTTATCAACAAAAGATAAGCTTCTTTTCCTTTCCTTACTACGTCTATTTAAAGGAAAGGACAAGGTCAACACGGTACAAAAAGTATCCGAGCAAAATATTACAAAATCAAAACAAATTTTCTTTACAAATCCTAGATTGCTATTAGTGGTTAAGATCCTTTTGACCATTGAACACTCAAGGGCTGAACTTTCATTTCATCATGCTGCTTTGACCTGCACTTATCCGCCTTTCTGCCTGCTGCTACTGCCACACCTACTTTCCATCCTGTCGCTATCCATCATCAGAGGTTTCGGTGTTTGACCGCTGGATCAAAGAATGGCTTAACTCCTCAAGGTATGTGCGAAACAGGCTGCTTCCAGACTGCTCGGCTTAATCTTTTCTTATCTGCACAAAAACCCTTATAAGACCTTCTTTCTTGTAATAAAACATAAAAACACCCTTAATTCAATATAAATAACATGTTAAAATGTAGTCAAATTCGTGCCTAACAAATCCCCATTTCTGCATTGAAGAAGCATCGGGCAATGGTTAGAACTATACCTTGCTAAAGCCGTGCGGTAGATAGAGTCCCACGAATCTAAAAAGCCCTCTAACACCAAAGCTCTATCAAGGCGACATTCAACATGAGCCGCCCCATGTCGACCATTGGACCAAGTAAACCTCTGACCCAAAGTATCAATATCAATAAGCTCACAATCATCAATAAAATTAATGGTTCATACTTTTTATTTTTAACGAAAAGGTATTCATACTTTTTTCATCTCTTCATTTATATATTTGGTTCTTTGCCTTTTCGGGAGTGCCAACCTGGTTGGGATTCCCATTGGGCTAGGTCCGTATTTCAAAAAAAAAATTAATGGAATTAGGATAACATTTGAAAAGTAACCTCGTTAATATAATGAGACGAAATAAGCATTAAAAAAATAACATTACCGGTGGATATTTGATGTGTTATATGAAACATATATTTGAATATTTGAGTGCGGTTTTCTCAATCTAACATCTCTTGGCTTTGGCCGAGTGGTTAAGGCGCTTGCCTACTAAGTAAGTGGGGTTTCCCTTGCGTGAGTTTGAATCTCATAGGCCACGATTCATTTCAAATTTTTTAAGTTTTTAATCTCTCTAACAGATAGGCGACCAGAATCACTTCAGATTAAAACTTCCTTTGTTTAGTGATGAAAAATAGTAAGAATGTGCATGAAGGTAGGTAAAATAAATGGAAAATATATATAAAAAAACTTATGGAGTCCGCGATCCAAGAAAACACTTAATAGTTTTTTTAAAATTAAGTTAAAAGTTATACTATTTTTTCTAAAAATAATAATTTAATATCAGATTTTCTGATAAGTTATGAAAGTTACTTTCTCCAAAAAAAAACTATAAAGTGTACTTTTTTTTCTAAAAATATTTTTGTATGTTTTTAAGGAAATCAATTTTGTCTTACCAAACAATGGTTTTAAGTGAAAAATTTGTGAAAATTGCTTTTAATTAAGATTTGCGAAAATAATACCAAACGCGCACATTATAGAGTAGAATTTTAAAAAAAAAAACTAATTCCTAGTAAGACAACTCTTTTCTATTCTAATCAACACATAAAAAAAAGAGTAAATTACATCAATAGCACTTGAACTTTACCCTAATTCACACTTTTGTACCTAGATTACATTTTGTCCCGAAAATATACATGAACTAACGATGACCGGACAATTTAGTACATTTTACCGATCAATAACCGGTCAATGCGGGTTTGATAAGTAAATTACACTAATGGTACCTAAACTTTACCCTAATTCACACTTTGGTACCTAAATTTCATTTTGTCCAAAAAATACACTTCAAGTAAATATGAATCAATAATTTAGTATATTTGATCAGTCAACGTGAGTTTAACTATTTTAAATTAGAAATTTAGACCCATCATACACTCAATTAACATATACAATACTACTATTTAGCTCTACATATATATTAAAGGGTAGTATTATAATTTTATGTTAATTGAGTGTATTGTATGTCCTAATTTTTAATTCAAAATGGTCAAACTCTCGTTGATTGGTCACTAACCGATCAAATGTACTAAATTATTCGGTCACCTTCACTTGAGTTATATTTTTAGGACAAAAAAATCCAGGTACCATTGATGTAATTTACTCAAACAAACTTGCATTGACCGGTCATTTACCGGTAAAATTTACTAAATTGTCCGGTCATCGTTACTTTGGGTATATTTTTAGGACAAAATGTAATCTAGGTACCAAAGTGTAAAATAGGTAAAGTTCAGGTACTATTAGTGTAATTTACCCTAAAAAAATAGGTTGAATTAAGAGTCAATTTTGCACTTAAAGTTATCAACAATTTAGTTCAAATCTAAGTTTATGTATCAATTCAATCCTAAAAATGTTTGACAAATTAATCTAAATTTAACAAATTTTAAATATTGAAATTAATTACATTTAAGCTAATTTATCAAATATTACCAACTTTAATTAAGTTAATAACTAAATTTTGATTTGGACTAAATTAAACTTGTCTGAACCTTAATTTATTACGTCATTTTCCCTTTCACATAACACAAGATATATGACAGAAATTTATTTTTGTGTGGTCTGAATGTTTTTCATGACACTATAATAAATTTATGTCATCTGAAAGTTTAAGTGCAAACAATCTCAAATAGCATGTGATGCTATAATCATTGTCAGAATCAAGGGGGGCTAGCCGGGGCTAAAGCTCCGGCTAGCAACCAAAAATCTGAGAAAAGCTTCAAAACCTAGCTCCTCATCTGTTTGCAGGTCATGTTCAATAAGACGAAGCTAAAGTTGTAATTTCTGTTTTTTTTTTCTCTTTATTCCTTTACACGAAACGACGTCGTTTCATTTATTGGGACGAAAAAGAAACAGACAAAAATTAGTGTATTGCTATAGAAATAAACCCCATGCTGTGTTTTCCTCTCTTCTCCTCCTAATTTCAATTGAAACCTCTTGTTGCATTTTCTTCTCTTCTTCCATTGATCTTCCTCGAAAGTTGGAACTCCAGCCAACCTCCACCGCCACTGCTCCCACCATAACCTTCTTTATTCTTTGCCGGAAATTGGAAGTATCTCCAGTCAGCTAGTTAGGTCAGTAATTTCAATTCAAGTTTATAACCTAGCTTTGAAAATTGGAATTTCAATTGAAGTATCTACTTCTTCTCTATTTTTAATTGTCTGCTAAAATTGAATTGGAATTGGAATTTCAATTCAATACTGTGCTTCTCCCCTAATTAAGTCTTTTGTTTTGAAATTGTAAATTGGTTTGTGTTTAAAGGTAATGCCTCATAACTTACTTGATTTTGAGAACAAAGTTTAAAGGGATTTGTTCTTATATAAAATAAGGAATGGTCTGAATTTTTCTTTGTTATGTGCGCTACGATTTGGAATGGTCTAATAAAAAATGTGTGCTAAGTTAGTTAACTAACTACTTGAGTTATCTTTACACTGACTTAGGAAGTTTCATTTGAATAAGCTAATGAAGATCTATTTGAATTCTGAAGTTGGAAAACTCTTGGTTATGCTATTTGGTAACAAATGTATGGAATTTGAATTGAGTATTTCATATGCTTTTTTGGATTGGTATATTAAACTTGCTAAGGTGAGAAAAGTGATTTTTGATTGATGAATTGGATTCTAAATATGATTAGATTGAATGCCCAATTTTAACACCTTTCATTAAATTAGTGGAAAAAGGTAATAATTTCAAGGAAGATTGAGACAAAAAAAATGAAAGTTCAAAACAATTTTGGATACAATTATTTTTTTTTTTTGTTGATGTTATAAAATTTTTTTTGTTATTAAATAGCTGACCTCGGGTCATTTGGGGTCCTGATTCCACCACTGGTTATAATGACACATGTCTGTCATAAAAAAAAAACGCGCTTTTAATTGAAAAGATACTTAACAATAAGATGACATTAGTTATATATGACTGTCATGGTGTTCTGAAAACAAAAAAGCGGTAAATGAAAATAAGTTTTGCGACTGACCTTTACCTTTCCAAAATTTAACGCGCTCAAACGTTTTAATTAACATTTCAGCTCATATATAAACCAAATGTTATAGGGTAAATTAGGTTTCTTTAGCTTTATGTCTTCAGCTCGATGGTTCAGGGTTTAGGTCTTCCATCTCTATCTTTGGCTAAATCCATGGAAGCTTTCTCCATGCATATCTATGTTTCTGAACATAAAAATGGTAAGTTCTATTTGTTCTCTTTCTCGATGTATTAGAGTTTTGTTGTTGCTTAATCTAGTTTTTCCTGATCGAACCTGTAATAATCATCAGATTTACTCTTGATCAAAAACACCACAAACTGTTCTAACTTATTATAATGGGGGAAATTCATACATTTTTACCATAAATCCAATCTATTTCTCATGTTATGTTTTGATCAAATACAACTGTTGTTTGAAATTACATTAGTACGCTGCATTTTTCTGTCGATATGATTGATTAATAGGATTGTTAGACCAAAAGTAAAGTAACTCTGTTTTTGAAAAAAGAAATACAAGATCAGAAGTAGTTTGAATTTGTTATACAAAGATATCAATGTTTGGTAGGAATGGGTTTTAGGTATGGATGGTAACATGTACGCATTTCATGGGTATTTCTATTAGGACCATTCGAACCATGTATGAAATAATATTAGATGGAAATGTGATGCAAAAAAGGAAAAAAAAAAATTCCATAAAAAGGTAACCTGGTCATTACATCTCCCTTCTTTCTCTCTTTCTCTCTCTCTCATATGTGTATATATATATACTCTTAGCTTTATACTGTATTTCTCTGCTATTTAAATTTGTGCGTTGTCTTTGGAGCCTCCAATGAAAGAGACTCAGGCTCAAGTGATTCAGATCTTCGATTCTTTATGGTTCTTCTCTAATGTGTTTTCTTCTTCAAAAACTAACCTAAATCTTGTGGAAATGGGGTGGAAATGGAAGTAGTAAAGGAGAATTGGTAAAGATTCCACCTTTAAGTGATGGAATGGCCATGAAAGAGCATCTTAAGTACAGGGCTTATGTTGTTGCTTGCACTGTTAGATAATTAATTAAGATTGAACTACACAAACTGTTCTAACTTTATTCTAATGGGGGAAATCCATACATTTGTACCATAAATCCAATCTATTTCTCATGTTATGTTTTAATCCAATACAACTGCAGTTTGAAATTACATTAGTGTGTTGCATTTTTCTATCGGTATGATTGATTAATACGATTATTAGACCAAAAGTAAAGTAACTCTGTTTTTGAAAAAAGAAATACAAGATCAGAAGTAGTTTGAATTTGTGATACCAAGATATCAATGTTTGGTAGGAATGGGTTTCAGGTATGGATGGTAACATCTACGCATTTCATGGGTATTTCGTATCTACTTGATTCTATTAGGAAGATTCAAACCATGTATGAAAGAATATTAGATGGAAATGCGATGAAAAAAGGAAAAAGAATTCCATAAAAGGGTAACCTGGTCATTTCATCTCCCTTCTCTCTCTCGTGTGTATATATATATATATTCTCTTGGCAACTTTGGGCATAAAAAGAACAATAATACATCATATCGTTCTCATAATAGACACTTTTTGTATAGATTGCTTGTGAAAAAGTAGCTGCCTGTTCGGTAGCAGAATCCACACGGTGAACAAGCAGGAAAGGAGCGCTGAAATGGCAGAACAAGGGCGAGAACTAGATTCTGTGGGTGCAGCATGTACCCAAAATTTTGTAGATCAATCATCAAGCCCTAAATCATTGAAGACCTTTCCTGAAGAAATATTTAATACTTGACCCTCACAGAAGAAATGATAAAGCATGGGCCGACTGTTGTGCTGCAGACTGTTCTTGACTGTCAGAACAGTCTGCCAGACCATATCTTCTTTATTTTATTTTATCTTGAACAATGATTTCCAGGACAATTTCGGGCTATTTAAGGTGCCCTCATTTTGTATTTTCATCATTCAGATTGTTGGATCTGAACCTTAGTTTGTAATTTTGTTTTATGTGTTTGTTACTTTCCTCATTATAATTTTGTCTTGCCTCATTCAATCATGAGTGAGTAACTCCATAGACAGGTATGCAGCTGGGCGAAAATAGGTAAAAGGGCAGGTTAAATTCCCTCTAAACTCATTAAGTATATTTGGCTTGGCTATTCATGTTGGAAATTAGGCTAAGGTATAGCAGCGGAAATATAAAAATTTTAACCTATTTCCATTAACCATAGGATCCGTTAATCGTTATTTCATATAAAGAGGGATAAGAAGAATTACATTTTGATGATCAATCTACCGTTGTTAATGAAGTGCCCACAACTCTTCTCCGAGTTCCCAAACACGAAATAAAACACGGGAAGATTAATTTAGAATCAACAGTTAAATAGCAACCAAAATAGATTGCCTCTAATTAATCAACACAAGATCAAGGATAAAAGAAATAGATGAAATCAATTGATCGGAAAGAAGCCGTAGAAAATCTTGTCCTCCAACTAGGGGTGTCGAAATTCTCTCTCTTTTTAATATAGGATTTCGAAAATCACTAGGGCTTGCTCTCTTGAGGATTTCGAAAATCACTAGGGGAGGGGTATTTATAATCTCTTGTATCTAATCCCTAGTTAGATAGAATTAGGTTACTGAATAGGAATTTAATTCGGAATAGAATTCCTAATTATTATCTCATTATATATCTAATATATTAAGGATAATAATAATAACCTTATTGGATAATAATAGGAGTATTATAATCTAATTAAAACTCCTAACTTATTTATCTCTTAATTAATTTAATTCATAATCCTAATCTAATTAGGATTAATAAAATCAAATTAATTATTCATGTATTTCACTACATGAATTTCGACCCCCCCTTTGGTCCATGGGTCTTATTGGGCTCAATTGGGCTTCCATCAATTAATTAACATTTATCTCTCTTTTAGGTTCCAAGTCTTATGTGTGACCCATTAGGTTCTTATTGCTTCTAGCCGTATGCAACGTTATTAAATAATTTTCAAAGAATTATATTTAATCTTTGCATAACGGAATGATGTACAGAGTATGTGATTAGCAAGTCCGTAATCATTCCCCCAGAGCTATAAGAAGACAGGTTGATTCTGTCGTTAACCTTTCCATATTAGTTACAGTATAATTCGATCTTTTATCAACTACATCCTTGAACTGAATCTTATGACTATGGATGATGTCAAGTCACATATAGCGAGACGTTCGTTTTACTTGTACAGGCCGAGTCAACTCAAAAAGATAGGTTAAGTGAAATCTGTATTTCAAGTCTTAAGTTGTCACCTTGCAAGGATTTAGAGTCGAGTCTTCCACAAGCGATCCATGGATGTATCTCCCATTTATCGGGAGTGATAAATGCTCAATCAAATATATAACGATCCCACAATCACTTCATGTGATACCCAACGTCTACTGTTCACACCCCATAGTCATCTCTGTTAAGGATCGTGTTACACTTGAGTCAAAGCGTCACATTCCGTAATCCAGAATACCAATTAATATTCCTTTGTGTCTGAGGATTAGTTATACCTATTAATACCAATGAGATGAACAGGTGACAAGGATGAATCTACCCATCCTGTTATCTCAAATCGGATCCCCAATCCTAATGAACAACTTTTCATCGGATCTATGTAACTGTCCAGATATCTATATATATGAAGCTTGTGAGATCAGCTTTCTGTCGGACAGAAGACATTGTTACATACAAGTCTCAACAGTGATATATCAATCCTAAACATATCACTT
Organism: Euphorbia lathyris; assembly: GCF_963576675.1. Taxonomy (NCBI): domain Eukaryota; kingdom Viridiplantae; phylum Streptophyta; class Magnoliopsida; order Malpighiales; family Euphorbiaceae; genus Euphorbia; species Euphorbia lathyris. The sequence continues at coordinate 59,628,886 of NC_088915.1, forward strand.
GACTTGGGGTGGTTTTAAGTTTATTAGTTTATTATAAAGTTTTGTCTCACTTCATGCTTGTATGAACACTTTATAATCACTTTAAATAAACTTACGGATTTCCTTTTATTAGACTTTATTTAGTGTTTAAAATGGATTGCCTTTATATAGTTATAAAACATATATCTCATTAAAACAAATGATATAAAGAACAATTCATTTACATTAAGTTTGTATCCTAGAACAATTGTCTATAGGACAATAAACCCCAACATACTCCCACTTGGACTAAAGCCAATTGTTTCTAAAACTTATCCCAGTAGAAGTTAAATGACGATCATGTACTTTCTGGGTTAAAGGCTTTGTCAACGGATCTGCAACGTTGTCCTCTGTAGGTACTCTTTCTATTCTCACATCTCCTCTAGCCACAATCTCTCTAATGATGTGGTATCACTTAAGGTAATGCTTGGACGCATTATGAGACCGTGGTTCCTTTGCTTGCACAATGGCTCCATTGTTATCACAATACAGTGTAATGGAATTTACAATGTCAGGCACCACACCAAGTTCTGTAATGAACTTTCTAATCCAAACCGCTTCCTTTGCTGCTTCCGCAGCTGCGATATACTCTGACTCGGTCATAGAGAAAGCTACGCTTCCCTGCTTGGAACTCTTCCAACTGACCGCACCCCCATTCAAGATAAACAGGTATCCTGATTAGGATTTAAAATCATTCTCATCTGTGAGATGAATTGCGTCTGAAAATCCTTCTATTTTCAGATCACCTTCTCCGTACACTAGGAACATATCTTTAGTTCTTCTCAAGTACTTAAGAATGTTCTTGACGGCAATCCAATGCTCGTCTCCCGGATTTCCTTGGTAACGACTCGTTACAAATAACGCGAACGCTACGTCAGGTCTAGTGCATAGCATAGCATACATAATCGAACCGATTGCGCTGGCGTACGGGACTACATCCATGCGTCTTTTGTCATCATCGGTTTTAGGACATTGATGATTGTTTAACTTTACTCCATGTAGCATGGGTAAGTTACCTCATTTCGATTCAAGCATGCTAAACCAATTTAGCACCTTTTCAATGTATGTAGCCTGTGAAAGACCAATCAGTCTTCTCGATCTATCTTTGTAGATCTTTATACCAAGTATATAAGCTGCTTCACCAAGGTCTTTCATTGAGAAGTTACCAGATAACCATACTTTTACCGACTGTAGTAGAGCAATGTCATTTCCCATTAATAATATATCGTCCACATATAGTATGAGAAATGCTATAGAGCTCCCACTTGCTTTCTTGTAAATGCAAGCTTCTTCGCAATTTTGTTCGAAACCAAATTGTTTTATGGTTTCGTCAAAACGCTTATTCCAGCTTCTTGATGCTTGCTTGAGTCCATAAATGGATCTCTAAGGTTTGCAAACTTTATTTGCATCCTTCGATATGAAACCTTCAGGCTGCATCATATATACATCCTCAAGCAGGTTTCCGTTTAGGAAAGCTGTTTTCACATCCATTTTCCAAATCTCATAATCGAAGTGAGCGGCAATTGCAAGCATGATTCTGATTGATTTGGACATAGCCATAGGAGAGAAAGTTTCATCATAATCAATTCCTTGCTTCTGACGATATCCTTTCGCTACTAACCTAGCTTTGTAGGTGCTAACCTTTCCATCCATGTCCGTCTTCTTTTTGAAGATCCACCTGCACCTAATGGGTTTTATCCCTTCAGGTGGATCAACCAAAGTCCACACTTGGTTAGTATATATGGAATCCATTTCAGAATCCATGGCCTCAAGTCATGCTTTAGAATCTGGACTAGTAAGAGCCTCTTCGTAATTTTCGGGTTCGTTGTCTAACACGGGAACCTAATTATCATCTCCCACTAGAAAACCATATCTAACTGGGAGTTCACGAACTCTTTGTGATCTACGAATAGGTGGCACTGGAGTCTCATCTAATGGGACTCCTTCGGGTACCTCAACCGCCTCTGTTGTTTCAGTCGGTGTTTCTTCTTCTTGAACTTCGTCAAGTTCAATCATGCTTCCCTTTTGTGTTTCTTCGAGAAACTCTTTCTCTAAGAAGGTTGCATGTTTGGATACTATCACTTTCTGATCATCTGGATGATAGAAGTAATATCCCACAGTTTCCTTAGGGTATCCAATGAAGAAACATTTATCAGATTTTGAATCTAGTTTGTCGGACGCAATGCGTTTGACAAATGCTGAACAACCCCATACTCTCATGAATGAGAACACGGGTTTCCTACCAACGAACAATTCATATGGTGTGGAAAAATCAATTAGGAAAGAAAATAAAGACGCTTTGATCTGATCGAGGTGGCGAATATCTTTCAGATGATTTTCTGAATTATCTAACTGAATGTGGGATATTCTCACAATGGACACCTCCCTATACACCACAACACAATGGTGTATCCGAGAGGAGAAACCGTACCCTACTAGATATGGTACGATCCATGATGAGCATGGCCTTACTTCCAAAGACGTTCTGGGGCTATGCCTTAGAAACTGCCCTCTTCACCCTAAATCGAGTACCAACTAAATCCGCTTCTACTTCATTCTTGAAGCATTTGAATTTCTGAAAAGCTTCTGATTTGTGCTTCATCAAGTAGATGTAACCATATCGGGTATGGTCATCTATGAAGCTTATGAAGAATTTGAATCCTCCTCTTGCTTGGACTAACATAGGACCGCATACATCTGAATGAATGAGTCCTAGAGTGTCTGATACACGCTCACCTTTATTGCTAAAGGGTGTCTTTGTCATTTTACCTTTTAAACATGATTCACATGTTTCCAATGATTCAGGATCGATTGGATCTATAAGCCCATCTGAATATAGCTTTAGCATACGTCTCTTGTTTATATGGCCTAAACGATAATGCCACAAGTAAGTTGAATTATCTAGCTTATGTCTTTTGGTATCAATTGCAAAAACATGAATTTTGTCATCTAGCACATAAATCCCATTTTGTGATATTCCTGAAAAATAAAAGATCGAATCTTTATAAAAATTGCAACTCTTGTCTTTTATTGAAATATGAAAACCGTCGTCAACAAGACGGCTAATAGAAATAATGTTACGAGACATTTGCGGAACGTACAAACAGTTCCTTAATTCTATTACAAGCCCAGAGGGAAAATTTAAAACATAATCTCCAATTGTGAGGGCGGCAACTCTTGCTCCATTTCCTACTCGCAAGTTTATGCTTTCTTTCTTTAGTTCCTTAGTCTGTTTTAGCTCCTGCATATTTGTACAAATATGAGATCCACATCCGGTATCAAGTACCCAAGATTCAGACTGTGAAACTATATTTATTTCAATATAAAACATACCAGATGCTGAAGCACCGTCATGTTCCTTCTTGTGGAAGGTTAGGTACTCCATGCAGTTCCTCTTCCAATGCCCCAAGTCACCACAATAGTAGCACTTTCCTTTGGGCTTCTTTAATTCCTTTCCCTTCGTTTCGGTGAGCACAGCCTCCTTGCCTTTATCAAGATGGTTTGGATTGGGAGAGATCCCTTTCCTTTTTCTTGATCCTTCAATAGCAAGGGCTAGTATCTCCTCGTTTTCTTTTATAATGGGCTCGACTGACTCGAGCATATGTGCAAGCTCTACAAGAGAGGTTTGCAAGCCACTCATTTGGTAGTTCATGATGAACTATGAGTAACTCTCGGGGAGGGACTGAAGAAGTAAGTTTTCACTTAGTTCATGGTCCATCGCATCTCCAATAATAGAAAACTTGGTGATAAGGCTGATCATCTTGGCACAATGTGCCATTACAGATGTGCCCACATGCATCTTGCTTTTATATAACTCCTTTGTTATTTCGAAGCGCTCGCACCGAGTTTCATTCACAAATAACTCTTTTAGGTGCTTGACCATGGAATAGGCATCCATATCTGAATGTAGTTGCCTTTTTACTTTCGGTGTCAAAGATGCAAATATGATGTCTCCCGTTTGATCGTCATCAGATTTATGCTTCAAGTAAGCATAAAATTCTTGGTAGGGAGCATCATCCGTTGGGTAAGGGGGTATCGGTGTATCAAGTACATACCCTTTCCTCTCGAACTTCAAAACAATTTTGAGGTTGCGATACCAGTCGGTGAAGTTTGAACCATTCAATTTGTTATCGGTAAGAATGTTTTGCAGATTGGTGTTAGTCATGATTTTAAGAGTGCGTTTAATTAAACCTGAGAGTGAGAAAGAGTATACGTATGTCATTCATTTGCTTAAAGTATATCAATCTAAAATTATAGGCATTTTAGTTTATTTTAGATTGCTCCCACTATTTTTCCAAATTAATAGCCCTCCATATTAATTCGAAGAATTTCACAAATCCTTTAGTGAGCTAGGATCCTAACTCCTGAGATTTCGCCTTGAGTTTGCTCAACAAGCTAGTCTCATTTGTTAGGTAGATTCATGTAATCAATCACATCTTTAATGTGATTCCTAGGTTATTGGGTTACTAACCACATTAGTAACTAATATGCTATTCACATTAATCCCAACCATCTTGCCCATTAGTTTATGACAACATGAGTTTGCTCATCCAATTATCATAATCTAATTTAAGTATTACCCCATATTCATGAAAAGTAATTTTCGATAATTCAGGTGTTACTGAAAGGACCCCGAGCTTGAGTTTTCTCAACAACCCAAAGGCCCCCAGCACTGCCGGCTGAATTATAATATTAGGGAGGGGCAACCGATTTTAATAACTTGTTTATTTACTTAACTTTTTAATGAGGGATTTTATTTTATGTCTCATAATCTAACTTAGTCTTGATTTGCTTTAGCATACATCAGACACATACATTCACATACATTGGCGTTATGGACATATCATCTAAATTAGTCCGTCGAGCCAGAGACGGAATAAAAGGGCAAACCTAAGGAAATACTAACTATTACATATTTCTCTTTAGGTCCTCCGTCTTCTCCATGGCGCCTTGAAATTACATATTAATTTCTATACTACTAAAGAAAACTTCAATTGAATTGAAGGGAATCAGATGAGAGGAGAAATTACAATAGATAGTAGAAAGGCAGGACTCGCAGACCCTATTTCAAAAATACCAAAAGACTAAAAGAGGGTCCAAATATGTCCATAACTCCAAACAAGCATAGACTCAATTAAATAAATTTAATTGGTTGATTACATAACTATCTTATGTAATATTTATGTTAATCACATTAACTTATTAAATTAACTTTCATCCAATTTTACTTCTAATAGTTTCGTATCTTTTATATTAATTTTTAGATTAATATAACTATACAAAACTTTAATTATGCACGTTCCAATTATTTTGTTTTTAATTCATTTCACATTTTGATTTACAAATTGGTAAAACAAACTTTTAAACAAATTTTCATTCGATAATCAAAACAGAAAACAATCAATTTCTGAAACATATATATTTAAATATAAAAACGATTTTAAACAATTTAAAATCAAGTGGGTCTCGGGCCGGGCCCGAGAGTGGGCTGCTGCCGATTGGCAGCAGCCCTAGGGCGGCTGAACCGCCGCTGCCTTGCGGCAGCGGCGGCCAGGCACCACACGCGGCTGCTGCCGCGCGACAGCGGCCAGTCGCGCCGCGAGGCGCGACTCGGGCTGCTGTCGTATTTTTTTTTTATAATAACAATTTTAAATATATATATATCAGTTCTAAAACGGTTTTAAAACGATTTTCAGAAAATAGGAAAACCTACTATAGATTTCCGTTTTATCTTTAGAATTAATAAAACTGATTTTATCAATCTAACTATAAAACTAATAGATTTCGTTGTAATGATTATCAACCAAAATAATTAGGAACATACGCATAATCTATTTTAATTAACAATTAATTAAAACTTATTTATCTTTAGAATCAATTAATCAAAAAAATTTGTTAATTAATCCTAACTATAAATATTTATTCAATCCTATTGAAAAACTTCTAAATTTTCATATATGAAATAACGGATTTAACGATGGCTCTGATACCACTGTTGGAAATTAGGCTAAGGTATAGCAGCGGAAATATAAAAATTTTAACCTATTTCCATTAACCATAGGATCCGTTAATCGTTATTTCATATAAAGAGGGATAAGAAGAATTACCTTTTGATGATCAATCTACCGTTGTTAATGAAGTGCCCACAACTCTTCTCCGAGTTCCCAAACACGAAATAAAACACGGGAAGATTAATTTAGAATCAACCGTTGAATAGCAACCAAAATAGATTGCCTCTAATTAATCAACACAAGATCAAGGATAAAAGAAATAGATGAAATCAATTGATCGGAAAGAAGCCGTAGAAAATCTCGTCCTCCAACTAAGGGTGTCGAAATTCTCTCTCTCTCTTTAATATAGGATTTCGAAAATCACTAGGGCTTGCTCTCTTGAGGATTTCGAAAATCACTAGGGGAGGGGTATTTATAATCTCTTGTATCTAATCCCTAGTTAGATAGAATTAGGTTACTGAATAGGAATTTAATTCGGAATAGAATTCCTAATTATTATCTCATTATATATCTAATATATTAAGGATAATAATAATAACCTTATTTGATAATAATAGGAGTATTATAATCTAATTAAAACTCCTAACTTATTTATCTCTTAATTAATTTAATTCATAATCCTAATCTAATTAGGATTAACAAAATCAAATTAATTATTCATGTATTTCACTACATGAATTTCGACCCCCCCCTTTGGTCCATGGGCCTTATTGGGCTCAATTGGGCTTCCATCAATTAATTAACATCTATCTCTCTTTTAGGTTCCAAGTCTTATGTGTGACCCATTAGGTTCTTATTGCTTCTAGCCGTATGCAACATTATTAAATAATTTTCAAAGAATTATATTTAATCTTTGCATAACGGAATGATGTACAGAGTATGTGATTAGCAAGTCCGTAATCATTCCCCTAGAGCTATAAGAAGACAGGTTGATTCTGTCGTTAACCTTTCCGTATTAGTTACAGTATAATTCGATCCTTTATCAACTACATCCTTGAACTGAATCTTATGACTATGGATGATGTCAAGTCACATATAGCGAGACGTTCGTTTTACTTGTACAGGCCGAGTCAACTCAAAAAGATAGGTTAAGTGAAATCTGTATTTCAAGTCTTAAGCTATCACCTTGCAAGGATTTAGAGTCGAGTCTTCCAGAAGCGATCCTTGGATGTATCTCCCATTTATCGGGAGTGATAAATGCTCAATGCAATATATAACGATCCCGCAATCACTTCCTGTGATACCCAACATCTACTATTCACACCCCAGAGTCATCTCTGTTAAGGATCGTGTTACACCAGAGTCAAAGCGTCATATTCTGTAATCCAGAATACCAATTAATATTCCTTTGTGTCTGCGGATTAGTTATACCTATTAATACCAATGAGATGAACAGGTGACAAGGATGAATCTACCCATCCTGTTATCTCAAATCGGATCCCCAATCCTAATGAACAACTTTTCATCGGATCTATGTAACTGTCCAGATATCTGTATATATGAAGCTTGTGAGATCAGCTTTCTGTCGGACAGAAGACATTGTTACATACAAGTCTCAACAGTGATATATCAATCCCAAACATATCACTTGACTTGGGGTGGTTTTAAGTTTATCAGTTTATTATAAAGTTTTGTCTCACTTCATGCTTGTATGAACACTTTGTAATCACTTTAAATAAACTTACGGATTTCCTTTTATTAGACTTTATTTAGTGCTTAAAAGGGATTGCCTTTATATAGTTATAAAACATATATCTCATTAAAACAAATGATATAAAGAGCAATTCATTTACTTTAAGTTTGTATCCTAGAACAATTGTCTATAGGACACTAAACCCCAACAATTCAATGAGTAATTAACGCTAAATAGGATTAGCTAACCTGTTTCTTAGCAGATCAATTACGAGGAGACTCTCTTTGCAAAGCTGAACTTTCATTGAGCGTATTTAATTATAAAATGGAGACTTAATTAATTAAATGTTAAGGGTTTTAATTGTTCCAATTAAATGCTTTCCTGTTCTTAAAGCTTAAAGATATATTAATTTCAAGGAGACTTATTTTGATTGTTTTTAAAGAACTTTCGGAACAAGGGACACCTAACTCAACTGATTTTCGTGAAAGATACTTTAGGCCAAAGCTGTTTCTACTTAATGAACAAAGAGTGAAATGCATGTTCTCTGTCATTTATGTGCATGTTGTATGCCTGTTCCTTTCACATCTGAAGTCAAATTCATTTTCTTTGCTTGCTTTAATATTTCATCGTATCAAACCAGACCACAACTCAACTTAAGCGATTTGTTACTCTTGAAACTTGGCTATACTCATCTTTCTAAGTGTTTAGGTGTGCTTGTTCTATCCTCTTGGAGACAATATCGTACTTAGCATTATATTACTTGTACCTAGTGCACTTGCTAGTGTTCACATATTAGGACAACAAGTTTTTGGCGCCGTTATCGGGGATAGGAAAGCCAATCATAATACTTTTAAAGTGTGTTAGTCAGTTTGACCTGTTTGTTCTAGTGTGTAGAGTTCTAATTGTTCCATTCACCTGTTCCTAGCATATGCGAAGAACAGGCGCCCCACTTATTCCTCTTGATCCTGAAATCTAATCAACTCTCAGACGACGAAACGCAGCCAGGAGAATAAGAACAAGGCAAATGCTGGCGGAACCAAATCAGCCTAGAATAGAACAACACCCTGAAGCTGAAAGGCAACTGGAGGAACCTTAACCAGAACAACCGGAGAATGGGGAGGAACAGCAAGGAGACAACATGGACGAAGAAGAACAACATGATGATCCCCCACTCAGGATGAAGGAATACTCAAAGCCATCAACAGAAGGCCACTCATCTTGCATAGTAATTCCTTACGAAGGCAACAATCTCTTCGAAGTAAAAGCCTTCATGATTCAGATGCTCCAAACAGCTGTTCAGTTTGGTGGACTACCAAATGAAGACCCCAATTCTCACATCCAAGATTTTGTCACAATGTGCAATACGTTCAGAACAAACCGAGGAGTGTCAGACGATGTCATTCGACTCAAATTATTCCCCTTTTCTCTGAGGGATAAAGCCAAAAGTTGGATGAAAAACCTTCAACCAGGTTCCATAAGCACTTGGGATGCCATGGAAAATGTGTTCCTCACCAAATATTTCCCACCTAGGCAAGCCATCAAATTACGAAATGACGTATCCCACTTTTCACAACAAGAAGATGTGTCCTTATTTGAAGCCTGGGAACGATATAAAGACCTGCTGCAGAAAGTTCCAATTCATAAAATCCCCATGTGGATGCAAATCCGAACTTTCTATCATGGTCTTACCAATGTGCCCAAGATGCAACTTGAATCAGTAGCAAATGGGGATCTTGAGGAACTTGAGCCAAAAGCATTATATGAGTTGATCGAGAGGCTGGTCAAAACCAGTTACAAATGGCATTCTTTTAGGGAAGATGGAAGAAGGGAAACTGATTCTCTAGTAGTGGAAGAAGTGTCCAAGCTCACTGCCCAAGTAGAGCTCCTAAGCAGACAACTTACACATCTCAGCGCAGCCCCAGTCAACAATGTACAAGTGGTCCAGTGCGACTTCTGTGAAGGAAATCACCAATCAGCCGATTGTTTGTGCAACCAACCGAGTCTAAATCAAGAACAATGTGATTATGCAGGAACGAGTCAAATGCCACTGAATCCTTACTCCAACACCTACAATCTTGCCTGGAGAAATCATCCAAATTTTGGTTGGAGCCAGCAACCAGACAAACAACCAAGTCAACCGTACCAGAGCAATAAGAACAACCACAATGGGTATCAAGCAAGCAACCAACCCAGAGAAGATAAGAAGTTGGAAGAAATGTTAATGCAGTTCATGTAGCAAACACAAAACTCCTTCAACAACATGGAGACACAGATCCATCAGCTCACCAACATAGTCATACCGAAGAACAAGGGAGTCCTCCCGAGCAAAACAGAAGTAAACCCCAAGGAGGAAGTCCAAGCTATCATATTGAGAAGTGGCACAAAATTATCGGAGCTAACAGGGAAGTCACCCCCAGTAGCCTCTGAAAAGCAACACAATAGAACAGAGTACATCCAATGAAGCTAAGGAACAACCCATTTCTCTCGAGAACAACCGTGGCAATCAGGATGAACTTGCGTACCTGCCACGAATCCCTTATCTAGAAAGACTCAAATAGCAGCAAATGGACAAGCAATTCTGAAAATTCCTAGAAGTTTACAAGAAGCTGCACATCAACATTCTGTTTGCTGAAGCATTGGCCCAAATGCCCATGTATGTGAAATTCTTGAAGGAACTGCTTCAGAACAAGAAAAAGCTAGAGAACATAGCAATGGTACAGTTGAATAGAGTCTGTTCGTCCATCCTGCAGAACAAGCAACCACTTCCACAGAAATTAAAAGATCTAGGGAGTTTTTCTATTCATTGTTCCATTGGAAATCTTAGTATTGATAATGCGTTATGTGATTTAGGCGCAAGCATAAACCTGATGCCTTATTCGATTTACAAACAGCTAGGATTAAGGGAACCCCAACCCACCAGAATGTCAATTCAATTAGCTGATGGAACAATCAGATCCCCAATGGGGATCATGGAAGACGTCCTTGTCAAGGTTGACAAATTCATTCTACCTGTGGATTTTATCATCATGAACATGGACGGAGATGTACATGTACCAATAATTCTTGGGAGACCTTTCTTGGCTACTAACAAGGCCCTAATCGATTTCCAAAATGGACAATTGATTCTAAAAATCCATGATCAAAAAGTAGTGTTAAAAATGAATGAGGCTATGAAACATCCCCCATTTAGTGATGATGTCTGCTATTTCATGGATTCTATTAATGAAGAAATCTTTTTGCAGGACCAACTGAACTCTGAACAAGATCATGAGGAGCTTTTCGAAAATGAAATTATGGCTCATCCAGTCATGTTTGCAAACCGCCTTTGAACCTTTAAACAATCCACCAACACCCGCCAGGAAACCATCCATAGAAGAGCCACCCTTGCTCAAGTTCAAGCCTCTTCCATCTCACCTAGAATACGCATTCCTGAATCCCCCAAACAAACTACTTGTTATCATCTCTTCCAAACTAAAGCCTGAGCAAAAGGACCAATTATTGACCATACTGTGCTATAACAATAAGGCCTTAGCATGGAAGATTTCAAATATCAAGGGGATCAGGCCAGGAGTATGCATCCACCGCATACTAATAGAGGAAGTTAATAAAGCCTCGGAACAACCACAAAGACGGTTAAACCCAAACATGAAGGAGGTGGTAAAAGCAGAAGTGAATAAATTGTTGGTTGCAGGAATAATCTATCCCATATCAGATAGTGTGTGGACGAGTCTGATGCAAGTTGTTCCCAAGAAGGGAGGCATGACGGTCATAACGAACGAGCGCAATGAATTGATCCCAACCAGAACAATCATAGGTTGGAGAGTATGCATAAACTACCAAAAACTGAATGAAGCAACAAGGAAGGATCACTTCCCTCTGCCCTTCATCGATCAAATGTTGGAGAGACTATCAGGCTATGCATTCTATTGTTTTCTTGACGGTTACTCAGGATACAACCAGATCACAATACACCCTCTTGGTTAGGATAAGACCATGTTCACTTGCCCATATGGAACCTATGCATATCGACGAATTCTGTTTGGATTGTGCAATGCCCCAGCCACATTTCAAAGATGTATGATGGCCATCTTTCATGACATGATCAAGAGAACAGTTGAAATCTTCATGGATGACTTCTCTGTGTATGGGGAAACATTCACAAGCTGTTTAAACAATCTGGAGGCTATTTTGAAAAACTGTAAGGAAATCAATCTCGTTCTCAATTGGGAGAAATGCCACTTCATGGTGAATGGAGGAATAGTCCTGGGACACAAGATTTTGGAACAATGATTAGAAGTTAATCGTGCAAAAGTGGAAGTCATTGAAAGACTACTTGTTCCTTCTTCAGTAAAGGACGTGCGTAGCTTCTTAAGACATGCTGGTTTCTACCAAAGGTTTATAAAGGACTTCTCCAAAATTGCACTTTCACTATTTACCTTGCTCCACAAGGATGCAGAATTCAAGATCATGGAGAAGTGTGTTCAGGCGTTCGAACAACTAAAGAACAGATTGATGGAGGCACCTATTCTTGTCGCACCCAAATGGGAACTGCCCTTTGAGTTGATGTGCGATGCAAGCGATACTTGTATTGGAGCTGTTCTAGGACAACGAATAGATAAACATTTCAAACCCATATATTACGCAAGTAAAACTGTCACCGAAACCCAGGATAACTATACTGTAACTAAGAAAGAACTACTTGTCGTTGTATATGCTTTTGATAAATTTCGATCTTACCTTATTCTTGCCAAAGTCATTGTTTTCACAGATCAGTCGGCATTGAAGTACCTCCTCTAAAAACAAGATGCCAAACTATGATTGATCAGGGGGATTTTGTTGCTTCAAGAATTCGACTTGGAAATTCGGGATAAAAAAGGAGCAAAGAACCTTGCAGCGGATCACTTGTCCAGATTAGATGTGAACAAGCAGGAGGAACAACCTGACATCAGGGAAACTTTCCCCGACAAACAGTTGTGCAACATTCAGATCAGAAACACTCCATGGTTTGCAGATATCACGAACTATCTAGTCCGAAGGATCATTCCTCTTCAACCGACCTACAATCAAATAAAGAAGTTCTTCTCGGATGTAAAGTACTACCTATGGGAGGAACCGTTCTTGTTCAGAATTTGTGCAGATCAGATAGTCAGGAGATGTGTGTCACAAGAAGAAGGGATGCTCATCCTTAACCAATACAACAACAAGGAGGAAGGAGGACACTTCGCTACAAATCGAACAGCGGCGAAAGCATTGGAGGCTGGCTTCTACTGGCCAACATTGTTTAAGGATGCTCACAGGGTTGTGTCATCATGCGACGAGTGCCAAAGAACAGGTAACATCTCTTCAAGGAATGCCATGCCATTGCAAAACATCATGGTATGCGAAATTTTTGACATTTGGGGGATTGATTTCATAGGACCATTTCCCAGTTCCTATAAGAACAAGTACATTTTAGTGGTTGTGGATTACGTGAGTAAATGGGTGGAAGCTATAACCAGCCCCACAAATGATGCCCGAGTTGTTATCAAATTCTTGAAACAACTGTTGTCACGATTTCGGGTACCTAGAGCAATCATAAGTGACCAAGAAACCCACTTTTGTAATGCACAATTTGAAAGACTCCTAGGAAAGTATGGTGTCACCTATAGGATAGCCACTCCATACCATCCACAGACAAACGGACAGGTAGAATTTTCAAACAGGGAGATAAAATGCATCCTAGTTAAGACCGTTGGTTGTTCTCGCAAAGACTGGGCGAACAAGCTGGATAACGCTCTTTGGGCTTATCCAATAGCTTTCAAAACACCCATAGGTATGTCAACATACAGGCTCCTTTTCGATAAGTCATGCCATTTGCCCGTAGAATTAGAACACAAAGCCCCGTGGGCTCTGAAATTTTTAAACTTTGACAAACAAGTTGTAGGTGATCATAGGAAGCTGCAGTTAGATGAGATGGATGAGTTCAATTTGTTCTCATATGAAAATGCCCTCATGTACAAGGAGAAAACCAAACGTTGGCATGACCAACACATCCAGACAAAGACATTTGTGTCAGGCCAAAGAGTATTGCTTTACAATTCCCGTCTCAAACTGTTCCCGGGTAAACTCAAGTCTAGGTGGTCTGGTCCCTTCATAGTCACTCACGTGTTCCCTCACGGAGCAATTGAAATTTCCAACTCAGCATAGGAAAAGTTCAAAGTAAATGGGCAAAGGCTGAAGCCCTATCTGACCCAGGAGGACAACCATACGGAGAATCTCCATATTCTGGAGACTCACTAAACAAGCGGTCTCACCCGTGTCCAAACCAAACACCAATTGGAGAACAATGTTGTTGTTGTGTGTTTTCTTTCTAAGTGTGTTACTCTTTTTTTTTCTGATTTCGCTAACCAAAAAGAAAAAAATGTAATAATGATAATAAATGAAGATAAATCGTGCAGAGCATCCATTTGACATACAGGTCACACAAAGCCAATTCTACCCTCCAAAGCCGAAAAAGAACCAATCAATGTGAGGGGCAATCAAGACAAATGATTGGAACAATTATGGCAGAAACCGCCCACTCCCATCTTTCTCCGTGCAACCCTTTTGCCTCCCACTCCACCTACCCCAAAAATACCTTCATTATCAGCATTTCACCCACATTACATTCAAACCTCCACTTTCAGAATTTCATCTTCACCATTCTCGCTCACAAGCCATTTTTACAATGCCAAGGGGAATAAGAACAGGGCCGATCAAGAAGGAAAATAGCACCCCCTCAGACACTAGCATCTCCTCTGATCCAGGCGAACGCCTGGGGAATCAATGGTCCAGTTTCATAAACCCCAAGGAGAAAGTAAAATACAAGATGTTTAGTGCTATGGAGTTTCAGGCTGCCCGAACCATTTGCTGGAAGAGCCTTCGCACTCTGGGGCTCGAAGATAAAGTACGTGACTTGCTCGATGGTGCTGGGTTGCTCGAGTTCAGTAGCATCAATGAACCGACCTACAAAGAGCTGACACTTGAGTTCATGGCAACGTTCTCTATGGACACCAAAATCATAGACCCAGATGACAAAATAAGGTACAAGTTCCATCTCATGGGGGTCGACATGTTCACATCACTCAACACATTGAACGTATACCTGGGAACAGTCGCAGAAGAGGGCCTAATGAGTGAAGAGTACAAGAATAGTCTTGTCGTAATGCCAGTTGAGTTCATCACAGAAGATTTCTGGCATGAACTCACACAGAACACCTCCCACAACCCCATCGATTCAAAATCTTCGTAGCTGCCAACGCACCCCTTGTTTTATCTTTAGAAATACCTAGCATCCAACATTCCCAGCAACGACCTGTTCGTTCTTTGGTGCATGGTGAACTAAAAAAGGATCAATATGGGACACTGGATAGGTGTTCACCTAGCTGGCATTGAGGGAACAACCAGCAAATGCTTATTGTGCGGCCCCTTGATCACGAAGATTGCGAAAAATATGGGGTTGTTCAATCCGCTCAAGCACTCTCTCTTATTGGCTAAAACCATGGAGCCTTTCTACTACAAAGCGATGAACAAGCTCTCCATCTGCCATAAGGTGGGGCGAAACTGGGTCCTGGTGGTTGAGGAAGCACCGGCAGAACAATCCGCTAAGAGAAAAGCATCGGGGGAACCACGCTATTGTGAGTCGATCCAGATGACATACCTAGACAGCAAACACAGGATGCTTGGTAGTGGGGAGGGGCTGATGGATGCAGGGGACATTTCCATGAGACAAGTAATGAATTATGTGGGTCAATTGTTCGAGCATAATAGGAACCTCTGTGAAAGGGTCAAGGCCCACGGTGAAGAGATCGCTGCTTTGAAATCACTGGTGAAAGAACAGCAGGACAAGCCTGCACCTTCGAAAGAACAAGCAAGTAGCACCCCTGTGGCACCTTCCCTATCCAAGACCCTGTTCCCTAATCCTACCGATGGTAAGAACAATGATGGTGAGACCCCAGTCAAAAGGGGAAAGGATGAAGTTTCCTCTCCCATTACAGAAGCCTAACTTTTTCCTCACCGTATGGATTCTCTTTTCTGGTAAGGTGTTCTTATTTCTGTTTTTCTGCATCTGTTAACAAGCAGTTAAGTATGTTCTCTTTGTTGGGGTTTAGTGTCCTATAGACAATTGTTCCAGGATATAAACCTAATGTAAATGAATTGTTCTTTATGTCATTTGTTTTGATAAGATATGGTTTCATAACTGTATAAAGGCAACCACTTTTAAAGAACTAAATAAGTCTAATAAAAGGAAATCCCTGAGTTTATTTAAAGTGATTATAAAGTGTTCATACAAGCATGAAGTGAGACGAAACATTATAATAAACTAATAAACTTAAAGCCACCCCAAGTCAAGTGATATGTTTTGAATAGGGATTGGCATAACACTGTTGAGACTTGCATGTAACAATGTTTTCTGTCGAGACAGAGAGCTGATCTCACAAGCTTCAGATTTGCAGATATCTGGACAGTTACATGGATCCAATGAATGGAGTTCATTAGGATTGGGGACCCGACTTGAGATAACAGGATGTGTAGATTTATCCTTGTCACATGTTCATCTCATTGGTATTAATAACTATAAGTAATCCTAAGACTCAAAGGAATGTTAATTAGTGATTCTAGATTATGGAATGTGATGCTTTGATCCTGTTGTAACACGATCCATAATAGGGATGACTCTAGGGTGTGTACGGCAGACGTTGGGTATCACATGAAGTAATTGCAGGATAGTTATACATTGGATTGAGCATTTGTCACTCTTGATAAAATGGGAGATACGTCCAAGGATCGCTTGTGGAAGACTTAACTCTAAATCCTTGCAAGGTGATAGCTTAAGACTTGAAATGCAGATTTCACTTAACCTATCTAATTGGAGTTCACTCGGCCTGTACAAGTAAAACGAACGTCTCGCTATATGTGACTTGACATTTCCCATAGTCATAAGATTCTGTTCAAGGATGTAGTTGATGAAGGATCGAATTATACTGTAACTAATACGGAAAGGTCAACGATAGAATTAACCTGTCTTCTTATAGCTCTGGGGGAATGTTTCGGATCTGCCAATCACAGTTCGCGTACTCATTCCGTTATACAAAGATTAAATATAATTCTGAGAATTAATTTAATAGTTGTATACGGCTAAAAGCAATAAGAACCTAATGGGTCACACATAAGACTTGGAACCCAAAAGAGAAACAGATGTTAATTAACTGACGGAAGCCCAACTGAGTCCACTAAGGCCCAGTAGTATAGGGGGGCGAATTCAGTGTATTAAATACACAAAGGAATTGATTTAATTTAAACCATTATAATTAGATTATGATTATGAATTAAATTAATTATAGGATAAATAAGTTAGGAGGTTTAATGAGATTAAATTGCTTCTATTATTATCCTATCAATAAGTTATTATTATCTTTATATTTAAATATAATTATAGATAATAACAATAAGAATTTTATTCCGAATTAAATTCTTATTCAGTAACCTAATTCTATCTGACTAGGGTTTATATGGAAGAGGCTATATATACCCCCCTTAACTGTAAATTTCGGCCAGCCCTAGCTATCCCGGAGAGAGTGAATTTCGACCCTTTACTATAGTGGATCATCGTTCACCGCTTGCTTCCGATCAATCGATTTTCATCTCTTTCTTTTATTCCTTGATCTTGTGTTGATTAATTAGAGGCAATCTGTTTTGGTTGCTATTATACGGTTGAGTTCTAATCTTCGTTTGAATTGTGTTTTTGTTTTGTGCTCGTGAACTCGGAGTAAGAGTTGAGGGCACTTCGATTGCAACAGTAGATAGAACTTCAAAAGGTATTTCCTTCTATCCCTCTTTATATGGAATAACGATTAACGGATCTTGGTTAAAGGAAATAGGTTAAAAAATTTATATTTCCGCTGCCAAACGTTTGCCTATTTTCCTTCACTCTTTCCATACATGTTTTTGCATTAGGGACAATGCAATTCATTATGTGGGGGAGAGAATTGAATATGTTTGCATGTGCTTTATTGTTTTGAAAATTGCTCATATATACTATGTATGTAATTGTTTTATACCATTCATAACTGTTTTCGAGGTAAACATACATAATTGTTTCACGATAAAATACCCCCCCCCCAGTTTCGAACCATCACACTAGCCAGTAATGTAGGACATTTTAGCTTTAATAATTGCATCCCAGGAGTCAATAGGGTCAAGAAGGATTGAAATTATAAAGACTATCTGTTTTCACCCTCCATTGAAACTGAATTTCAGCATGTTTAATGAAATAACCTTTAGATCTAGAGCTTCAATACACCACTCAAATGAGGAATTGAGCCAATCTAATTCATTTTTTTGAGAGGACCTTCTTGAACAAAGAGTTTAGGACTTGCTCTAGATGCTTGTTCAGAGCTTAGGAAAGGAACTTAATACCAGCATGATTTGGGCATTAGGATATCCCCCTACCAGCATACATAACTACCCTTTTCTCCAAACCATTAGAACAACCACATTGAGCCAGACGATTTCCTTAGGTAAACCTTCTAAAACACCACCAAAACCCATCATTACTATCCCAAAATAACCTCCAGAAGACTGCCAAACCCGTAGCAAAAAGATTTTGAACCAAGAAAATCAATATGTGAATCGTTATCTAAACTCTATTGTGAATTAAACAAGGGTTAAAAGGGAAGCCAATAACGAAAATCATCAAAACCCTTGTCAAAAGTGTCCAACAGAACAAGTAAACAAACATGGGAATCACATATTTTTAATCTTGCTTAAAAATTCAATTAAAAAGTTTGGCAGTCCTCTTTAACCGCAATTCACCTTTCACTACACACCCAACTACCCTAACCCTATTACAACCCGTAAAAGTCCCAATGAGGGTATAAAATCCTGTCCAAAGCATTACCGATTTACAAGAACAATGAACACACCTGTTCTTGAATTGGTTGTATGAAGGAAACAGTAAACACACTAAACACTTCCCTTGGACTCCGTGATCAGGCTGCAACTTGAGCATGACCGAAATTCAAAACTCAATGAAACATAATGTAAAAGAAGTAAGGATGTGAACAACGGTAGTTGGAAATAAGCGAGTCCTTTTTTATTAAATATTCTCTCCTGTTCGTGTAAATAGTTTTAGCTATTCTAACCTGCATGGAGGTCAGTTTTGATGTAAGAAATCAACATCTCTACAGAAACATTGCTTGAGGACAAGCAATACATTATTTTGGGGGTATTTTGATGAGTGCAAAATGTGTATATTATTCTTGGCAACTTTGAGCATAAAAAGAACAATAATACAACATATCATTCTCATAATAGACACTTTTTGTATAAATTGCTTGTGACAAAGCAGCTGCCTGTTCGGTAGCAGAATCCACACGGTGAACAAGCATGAAAGGAGCACTGAAAGAGCAGAACATGGGTGAGAACAAGAATCTGTGGGTGCAGCATGTACCCAAAATTTTGTAGATCAATCATTAAGCCCTAAGAAGACCTTTCCTGAAGAAGAATTTAATGCTGGAGGCAGAACAACCATCCCTCATAGAAGAAATGATAAAGCATGGGCTGACTGCTATATTGCAGATTGTTCCTGACTGTCAGAACAGTCTGCCAGACCATATCTTCTTTATTTTATTTTATCTTGAACAATGATTTCCAGGACAATTTCGGGCTATTTAAAGTGCCCTCATTTTGTATTTTTGTTGAGCGATTTCCGGAAGTACACGGTATACGCTTGTAGTAATAAAAGATATCGATCCCACATGGAACGCTTTTTTTAACAAAACTTATTTACAATCGGTTAAATTTACTTTTAGGTTTATGATATGAAAAAATCGTTTAATCGGTTTTGGTTTTGAAATAGCTAGAATAAGAATTAGATTAGAATATGAAGATGTCAGAAAATATCTGATTTAAGATTGAATTTGCAAAACAGCAACGTTTTAGTACTTTAGAAAAGTAAACAGGTATATTTGTTTGCATTAAGCAAATAAACAACTTTAAACTTTGTACGAATTATAAGGATGAAATAAATGACGGAACCTCTAATTAATTGGCTTTGAACGCGACAAAACCCTTATCTGGGATAATTGCCCTTAACCAAATTAAAACTCTACCGAGATAATAATTTGCCTAAGTGTTCAACAAAGTTTCCTTGTAAAGATTTTGGATTAAATACGTTTTAATGAAAACACCAGCATCAATCCACTTCGGCTCATTTACCAAAGTGCTGCATAAAAATCTATCGAATAGAACGGACTTTATTAGATGAAATATAAATTGATACAAGTTTACAGAGAACATGGAGCATTGAATTCTTCGACGGCGTGCAAGTGAACGGGTTGTCAATCCTTTCCTTGGGTTTCGTTCGAGTTTGTCAGGCTCAGGGGGCGAATCCTCTACTCAATCTTCTCGCTGAATCTTCGTAATAGA
This sequence comes from Euphorbia lathyris, assembly GCF_963576675.1. NCBI lineage: Eukaryota > Viridiplantae > Streptophyta > Magnoliopsida > Malpighiales > Euphorbiaceae > Euphorbia > Euphorbia lathyris. Next base: position 59,648,995 of record NC_088915.1, read on the forward strand.
GACTGGGTCGGTCTACTACCAAAATGAAAACTAAACTGGAACAATGTCTAAACGCTACTGAATTTGTTATTAATTTGTAAACAATGTGTGTACATCATATTGCTTTGAACAGAAACGAAATCTAACTTCTGAATCACTTGATTCGGAATTTCTACATAAATTCTACACTAATTTCTTTCTTCTACACATATCACATTATATCATTATTTTCTTCAACTCTCCATCAACTCTTTATTTATAGATGTTGAAGAGTCTTGATCGAAGTGTCGTGTCCGTTTGTGAAGGATCGTGTCCGCTGCGAAAGGACGTCTTTATCCACCCGAACGATCGCATTTCGTCGAAAATGAAAGTGTGTAACTAGGCTTCTGAAATCTCCTTCTCGTACCGAGAATTATCAAATTCACTACCGAGAATGGGGGAGCATCAATTGTACGTCGGACGAAGGGTAAAATGGCTGAAGGACGCGTGTCGCGACCGTGAAAAGTGGAAGCCGCGATCGCGACACGGAGCATTTTTCATTTTTTCGCTCTCGTTCGTGTCCTCGACTTGGCGTTATTAATTTTCGTCGTCTTCGACTCCTTTTGTAGGGATTTTCTTCTATTTTCGAGCTCTTTTTACTCCTATTTGGATTTTACCAAATATTTATGTACCTTGCATGAAAGAAACATATTCGAGAGTAAAAGTATTCTAAACAGGTATGAATAGCATAAATTCGTAGCAATATTGATGTAATTATTGATAATATTTTAGGTATATTTTGGGCTTAACAAATCTCCACACTTAATCTTTTGCTAGTCCCGAGCAAAATTTCACTGAATTTATTCTCTAACTAATCTCTTTATGAAAATAAAGCATATATCTCTGTATTATCTTTTGAATTAGTTAAGCCGAAAAGACTAACTTCGCATGGCAAATTTATACGCAAAATATCAAACTAACTTAGTATAATATACGATATATCATTCGTCCTGTATTTCCAATTTTTGTATTGACGCATTCGGGACAATGTATAAGCACGCATGTTATTGAGTTTTTCCGTCTCAAGGCATTTCAAAGCACAAAATTTTCTTTCCCAAACCTAAACTAATATATGAGATATATTATATTTAAATAAGTACTTGAACTTTAATTTATTTGTTTGGTTACGCCCGAAATAAGGGTGGTTTCAACCGTAACCTTGTACGTATATATTGCTTTGTGTTTGCTTAAGAGGTACCGACCATGCCATGGGTGGACGCAATCGTTACTTTAAACTTATACACGCTTAATTTTATTTTTGAACGTTCCTTCCATACCTCGATTGTGATAAGGGTGGTCGCAACCGTGGCCAAAAGTAAACGGTACTTAATTTTCTTCCCTTTCATACCTCGATTGTGATAAGGTTGGTCTCAATCGTGGCCAAAAGTTAAGAATTCAACTAATTGATTAATTAACATGAATTATAAAATTATAAGTTGGGAAAAAGAAAAATAGCACATTCATCCTATATTGACTTAAAATTCAACATGTATTATGGCTAAAGTTTCCTTAAAAACTTCAATTGGTGCTAATGTAAGACGAAATCAAACCGAGCTAAAATTGTTAGTTCAATTTAATGGCTATAAACCTAAGTGAAAATTTAAAATAAGATTTATTCTATCATGAATTGCATGATATAAAAATAGAGATCGAAATAAAGAATTTATTTACTTAAAATCATTCACTCGAGACAATTTTACTTAAAATCGTATCGGAGATTCGTGAAAAATTTGAAAATATATTACCCGTATAGAAATATTATTTCTAACGATAATGATAACCTAAACAAATAATCATATTAACTTATAAAATGTTAAGTTATGTGTTGCAATATATATATGTGTTGCATTTGCATGAATATCATTCGTTGCGTTTATTATTTGTTTTGCAAAATAAAATCTTTGTTGCATTGATTCGTATTTGTGTAGAAATGGATATATGTATGTCTCCTCCCACACTTAAATTGGACCATGTCCTCATGGGTGCAAAAATAATGGAGAAAACATAAAATACGAAATAAGGCATACGGAACAAAGATTGAAATTGAGCAAATTAAACATTCAACATAAAATTAAAAATTGTACCAAACATAAGAAAATGAAAATTGTACCAAATTATAACAAGATAAAAAAAAATAATGAAAGGAAACCAACCTAAGCATGAGGTGGTGAATCGGGAGGTGTAGGTGACGTCTCCACATTGCGGTGTCGGAAAAAGGAAAGCATCCGATGCCGAGTCGATCGATGTTCACGCCTCAAAAGGTTGAGGTTGTCATTCATCACCATATTGTTTTCAACCAAATCATCAATTCTTAAGTTCATTTGACGGTTGTTGGAATTGATTTGGTCCAAAATCCTCCGCAAATCTATCGAATTATCCTCCGCTTGAGGTGCTTGGGGTTGTGCTTGAGCCGGTGGTTCATCTTCCTCTCCTTCCGCATCTCCGCCGCCTTCGGTACCGACAAATTGAGAACTTGAAACGCCACCACCCATAGTGCCACGAAGATGGGCAATTCGGGTAGCATAGGAAATAAAGACGGGAGGTCCTTGGGGAAGCAATAAATGAGCTCGCTCAAGAGCCGAGATGTCCAAAAGCGGAACGTACCCACGGTAGGTGGACATGTCATAGTCGGCCAATTCACCCCGTGCTCCCAACACAAGTCTGGTGATAAAATTACAAAGAGGGATTTGAATGGTAGTAGCCCTCGAAGCACGGAATAAATTGTCAAACATAATACCAATGCAATCAATCCTCAAACCTTTAAGCAAACTATCCAAAACATACAAATCCCGAACTTGAACCTTTGAACTCTCAACACGACCAAATAAGGAGAAACTTAAATACTTATGAAAGAAGAACACACAATTGTCCTTAATCAACTTGCTTGAAGTGTTTTTTGAATTAAAATAATCTTGATCCGAGAGAGTTCGCCAAACAGCATCATTATCAAAATCCTTAGGCTTATCATAAAAATCAGAAGTAGGGAAACCAAACATATTTCCCATTGCTTCATAGTCAATGGTATAAGGTATACCATTACTCCTAAAAGAAATTGAAGTTTTCTTCTTGTTCATGGACAAAGTGACCAAAAATTACACTACATATTCATTAATACGCGGGAAACGCATATTAACGAATTCTTGCCAACCCAAAGCTTCAATAAAGGCAGCAATTCGAGTAGAGAAATTTAATACTCTTACCGAATGGAAGTCTAAGAAGTGCATATCTACAAATTGGCGGTCGGCTTGTGAAAAATGTTTGAAAAGAACGACTTCTTCCTCCGAATAGATGTCAAAATAAGCTCCACATTGAACCCGAAGGCGATTAGCTTCCGTAACAGCGGGCTTGTTACCAACACGCTTAGTCCTAACCATGGTGATGGTGTTTAGGGGGCTTAGGGTTTGAGAAAAAGAAGAAGAAGAAGAAGAAGTGGTGGAGAGAAATACCAAAGCTTGAAGATGAGGTTGGGGGTTGTGAAATGGAAGTGATTGAAAATAGGAAATAGGATAGAAATTGGAGTGAATAAATTGGGAAGAGGAAAAGTAGATTTTTGGGGAAGAGTTTAGAGTAAGGGATTGGGTAAAAATAGAGGTGATGTGAGGTTTGTGTAAGAGGTAGGTTTATATAGGGTGATTAGGTGAATGTATAGGTAGAATAGGAATAGGAATAGGCAAAAATATTGGCAAAATCGGAATCAATAGGGCAGAAATCACGCGTGTCGCGGCCGCGAACGGCAAAGCCGCGGCCGCGGCACGCGAATTTCAGGCAAATTTCGCCCTGAAATCTTGCCAAAGTTGCTGCTCATACCGAGAATTTCTTAATTCTCGGTAGAGAATTGGGTAAGATGGCCAATTTTGGTGCCTTTTGACTTGGTTTGTGCATTTTTTGTTGTGGAATGGTTCCTGAACTTAATATTAAGTGTTCCTGTACTTAAAACTAAAATAAATGACATTAATTGCAAGGAAAACCAAAGGTTTAACCTTAATAAATTGAATTAAAATAAATTTATTATGAAGAATTAATGAAACTTAAATGTGCATTTATGCATATAAGTTAAGAGAACCACATTAAATGCATAATAAGGGCATGTTAATACATATTTAATACATGAATTGAATTGATTAAATGTAAACTTAATTCATTGAAAATAAATTGAGTTACAAAATAAAATTAAACGTGGATAAATGTGTGGAAAAATAGAAAAACATATTTAGTTCAGGTGAATCCTTTTTATCTGAATATGAGTAAGAATAATGAGAGATCCATATGAGAATATGCTAAGTATAGATAATGGATCAAATGGATAATTCTAATAAAATTAAGAATTGAACTAAATAAGATTTTTATTAAATAAACATATGTACAAAATAATGAAAACAAACCAATAATTAAAACTAAACAAAATATATACAAAAATAACAATGAAAAACAGAAACTATTCTACATATTCATCCCTATCTAACGGGATATTTCTGGCCTTAATACGATCAATTTGAAACTGCACGAAAGTTTCACGTTCCGGTGCAGACAAAAATTTAGGCCCTGCTTGAAAGACACGTTTCACAAGTCCTTCGTGCTCGAGAAATTCATAGTCAATTGTCGGGAAGAATTCATCATCACTCCAGGGAACATCAATAGTACCCTTTGAACCGAGAATTATTCCACAGATTATATTGCCGAACCCAATCTTCTTATCTTTGGATCGAGAAGCGGCGACAAGACCTTCCATCAGAATTTTGGAAGAATCCACTGCATTGCCTGGGAATATATCTCCAAGAACATACAAATCAGTGTCACGGACCACACTACTGAATGTGCGCCCGAATAAACTGTGACACAGGAATTTGTGTAAATACAGCATGAAGTTGGAGCGAAAAGAGTGATTATAGGCGAGTTTTGAATTGAATCGCCAGAATCCAGTGAGCATTCTCCAAATGTCCGAGGATGTCATGTCTCGTCCAGGATGACGTTTGATTGTATCCTTTGGGGGAAAACCGAACCAAGCATGCAACTCGGGATAGCCGAAAGTGAAGATTTCGCCTTCTCGACGAAAACTGAGACGTACTCGGCGTTTATTAGTAAAATGAACGGTACAGAAGAATTCGAGTATCCAGTCGCCTATTATTGGAAATCGCATTTGGGCGAATTTTGTCCACCCTAGGCGCTCCATATAGCGGCTCATGTCATCAGTAATGCCTAATTGGCTATTAAGAAATTCATCCATATACAACATTCCGGTGAAGAATTTGTAACGGTGATTCCAATAACGTCTACCTTCATCGTGGTTGAAGATAGGGAAAGGCACCCCATATCGCTTGGATAAGTCTGGGCGTTTGTTGATTGAGGCAGCAATGTGCCTAGGTGATTTGTATTTGGTAGGCATAGTGCAAAAGTTAGTGTTACTTTAGCAAAGAACGGTATTTGTGAAGAAAAATCAGAGTTCTGACAAAGATGAAAAAGAATTGTAACAGAACTTGAATCCTCTAAGATTAATTTATAAGAGTTTAGGATGAAAAGAGGTATTGTTTTAATTGTGAAAAGGTATAATTTGTACCTTTCTGGAATGAAGAAACTTAATGTTTCAATTGCCAAGAGGTTCGTCGAAAGGGTGAGAGTGTTTCAGGCCTGATAGTGCAGGAAACACGCGTGTCGCGACCGCGAATGGCAAAGCCGCGGTCGCGACACGCTGATTTTCATGCGAAAATCAGGCATCAAAGCCACCTCCTGATTCACGGTAGAGAATTTAAAAATTCTCGGTATGAACAGAGAAATTCGAACCTGTTTGTGACATTCTTAAATGAAGGGATTCTCGGCAGGGAATTCTAAATTCTCGGCAGAGAATTGCCTGAAACTTCAAATTCATCTTAATTTCCTAAAAATCAAATCTAAAATTATGAAATATAAATATTTTATGTATTTAAATCATAACATAAAGTTATCTAATAAAAATGGCATTTTGAAAATAAAATAAAATAATAATAAAAATAAAATAAAATAAACAAAATCATAAAAACAATAAAACAAAATAAACTGTGTAAAATAAACTGAGTAATTCATACGTCAGATAATCTTGTTATGAACTCAATTCCTAGTTGGGAAATATTTTCGTAATAGATTTTACATCGATTACCATTAACTTTGAATCGAACTCCGGTAGGATCTTTCAGTTCTAAAGAACCGTAATCGAATGTTTTGACGACTAAATATGGTCCTAACCATCTGGACTTAAGTTTTCCTGGAAATAAACGAAGTCGTGAATTAAATAACATCACTTTATCCCCAACATTAAAGTGTTTAACTTTAATTTTGGCATCGTGCCATTTTTTCATTTTTTCTTTATAAATCTTTGCATTTTCGTAAGATAGATGACGTAACTCATCTAACTCATTTAAATTGAGCAAACGTTTCTTACCTGCTTGTTGTAAGTCAAAGTTAAGTTCTCTAATAGCCCAATAGGCTTTATGTTCTAATTCGACTGGCAAATGACATGCCTTACCATACACCAAATGGTACTGAGTCATTCCTATTGGCGTTTTAAATGCAGTACGGTATGCCCATAACGCATTATTGAGTTTAGAAGACCAATCTTTTCTAGAGGATGAAACCGTTTTCTCGAGAATCCATTTGAGTTCTCTGTTTGATATCTCCGCCTGACCATTTGACTGAGGATGGTACGGCGTTGATACGCGGTGGCGTACTCCATATTTTTTCATAAGCGTTTCAAAACTCTTGTTTATAAAATGAGTACCACCATCACTAACTATAACTCTTGGACAACCAAATCTACAGAATATATCATCAAGAAAATTAACGACAACCTTAGAATCACTCGTCGGGGTTGCGATTGCTTCAACCCACTTTGAAACATAATCAACGGCAACTAATATGTAAGTTTTACCATTGGAAGGGGGAAAAGGTCCCATGAAATCTATCCCCCACATATCGAAGACTTCAACTTCTAATACGGTTGTGAGGGGCATCTCATCTTTCCTTCCTAGATTTCCTGTTCTTTGGCACTTATCACAACGAGTAATAAATGAACGGACATCCTTAAACATCGTAGGCCAAGAAACCACTTTCAAATATTCTAGCTGCTGTCTTGTTAACTCCATTATGTCCTCCATAAGAGCTAGAATGACATTCTGACATTATGGATTCAAATTCATTTTCACCAACGCATCTCCTAATTATCCCGTCACCACAAGTTTTGAACAGAAAAGGATCTTCCCAAAAGTATTGTTTAATATCGAAGAAAAATTTCTTCCTTTGGTGGGAATTTAATCCTTCCGGAACAATATTGGCTGCGAGATAATTAGCAATATCTGCATACCAAGGTGATATGAAACTTTTCATTTGATAGAGATGTTCATCAGGGAAATCATCTCGTATACCGATAGTTTCACCTATAGGACCGTTTTCATCTTCAAGTCTCGATAGATGATCGGCGACAAGGTTTTCAACTCCCTTTTTGTCTTTAATTTCTATATCAAATTCTTGCAATAATAAAACCCATCTAATTAGACGTGGTTTTGCATCTTTTTTAGCAAACAAATATCTTAATGATGCATGATCGGTATAAATAATAACTTTTGAACCTAATAAATATGACCTAAACTTGTCATATGCAAAAACTACGGCTAACATTTCTTTTTCTGTTGTGGTGTAATTTAATTGTGCACCAGACAGTGTGTGACTTGCATAATAAATGACATGAAGTTTCTTATCCTTCCTTTGACCTAAAACACATCCGACAGCTAAGTCACTTGCATCACATATAATTTCAAAGGGTAAATCCCAATCAAGTTTAGCAATAATAGGTGCACTGACTAAAGCAGTTTTCAATGTTTCGAAAGCTTTAACGCATTCTTCATTAAAATCAAAGGTTGAATCTTTCATGAGTAAATTAGTAAGCGGTTTGGAAATTACAGAATTTTTTTTAATAAATCTTCTGTAAAAACCAGCATGTCCTAAGAATGATCTTACTCCCTTAACATTAGTTGGAGGGGGTAATTTTTCTATTACTGAGGTTTTTGCTCTATCTACTTCTAATCCTTTTTCAGATATTTGTGACCTAAAACAATTCCTTCGTCAACCATGAAATGACATTTTTCCCAATTTAATACCAAATTTGTTTCTCCACACCTAGACAAAACTTTATCCAAGTTTTCTAGGCACGAATCAAAAGAATCTCCATAAACTGAAAAATCGTCCATAAAAACTTCCATGATATCTTCAATGAAATCATTAAAAATCGCAGTCATACAACGTTGAAATGTTGCAGGTGCGTTACATAGACCAAAGGGCATTCTCCTATATGCAAATGTTCCGTAAGGACATGTGAAGGTTGTTTTATCTTGGTCATCCGGGTAAATGTATATTTGAAAGAATCCGGAGTAACCGTCAAGAAAATAGTAGAAAACATGACCAGTTATCCTTTCAATCATTTGATCAATGAAAGGAAGAGGAAAATGATCTTTCCTAGTTGCTTTATTTAAATTTCTATAATCTATACAAACCCTCCAACCAGTGGTGGTTCGTGTGGGTATTAATTCTCCTTCTTCATTCCTTACAACTGTTATGCCTCCCTTTTTAGGTACATAATGGATTAGACTAACCCATTCACTATCCGAGATAGGGTAGATGATTCCATTGTCCAGAAATTTAGTAATCTCATTTTTTACTACTTCTTTCATATTCGGATTTAGGCGTCTTTGCCTATCCGCTTTAGGTGGCTTATCTTCTTCTAAGTGAATTCTATGCATTACAATACTTGGATTAATACCTTTTAAGTCAGAAATTTGCCAACCCATACTTCCTATCCTACTTCTAACAACTTCTTTCAATTTTTCTTCTTGAACTTGTGTCAACTTGTTAGAGATCATTATAGGTAGAGAATCGCCTTCACCTAAGAAAGCGTACCTCAAATGACCTGGTAATTCCTTAAGTTCTAATTTAGGTGGAACTACAATTGAAGGCGGAACTGGTCCATCTTCTCGAATCAAAGGTTCTGGGTCCTTATCTTCTAGTTCCTCACTCATTATAGGTTCTATTATTTCTTCTTTTTGAACAATGTCATTTACACATTCTTCAATTAAATCAAGTTTCATACAAGCGAAATCCTCTATAGGATATTTCATCGCTTGATTCATATCAAACTCAATCTTATCATCTCCTATTCGTAAAACTACTTTCCCTTCCGACACATCAACTAGAGCACGTCCCGTGTTCATGAACGGTCTACCAAAGATTAGCAGACAATTTACATCATAAGCAAAATCTAAAATAACGAAATCGGTAGGAAAAATAAATTTGTCAACTTTAACTAAAACATCCTCAATTATACCGTATGGTCTTTTATTGGTTTGATCCGCTAATTGCAAAACCATATTAGTACGTTTGATGTCTTCTTCTAAGCCTAACTTATTAAAAATAGATAATGGCATCAAGTTAATGCTTGCTCCTAAATCACAAAGACAACTTGGGAATTCTATATCTCCCAATTTACACGGAATGGTAAAACATCCGGGATCTTTGAGTTTTGTGGGCAAATTGCTTGACACAATCGAACTGCAATCTTCAGTTAGTGAAATGGATGAAATCCCTTCCCAACTGATTTTCTTTGAAATTAAATCTTTGAGGAATTTTCCATAGTTGGGAATTTGCGTAATTGCATCCATAAACGTCAAATTAATATGCAAATTCTTAAGTTTGTCTAAAAATGTTAAAAGTTGTTTATCATAGTTCTTGTTGCGGACTTTGTGTGGAAAAGGTGGTTTGGGTACAAAAGTTTTTGTACTAGAGTCAATCGGTGCATCTTTTTGTTTTAATGTATCTTCTTTGGGTTTTGGTAAATCAGTTCCAGGTAAAGTCGAATTTTCGGGCATTTCCGGGTCTAAGTAGTTTTTCCCTGAACGAAGAGTGATAGCCTTAACATGCTCTTTCGGATTTTCTTCCGTATGGCTTGGAAGACTTCCCTCTTTACGGGATGGAATTGATTTAGCGAGTTGTCCAATTTGAATCTCCAAATTATGGATGCTAGATGATTGGTTTTTAATAAGCTGATCGAATTTATTCTCGATCCATTTAAAACCATCGTCGTGATTACTTATTTTTCCGCTCATCGCATCAATGAATTTGTCGATTTTAGAAGATAAGGTGCTAATCGTATCTCTTGATTGATTTTGATAATTAGTAGTACGATTTTGATTAGCATTAACATTATTATTGTTATTATCTCTCCAGTTAAAGTTAGGATGATTTCTCCATCCAGGATTATATGTATTGGAATAAGGGTTATTAGTTTGGTTTTGCCCTTGGACAAAGTTTACCTGTTCAATTTCACTCATACCTTCGTAATCCACATCTGTTTGGATTGGTTGACCATTAGGATCACACGGTGCCATAAACCTATCAATTTTGTGCGACAAGGCAGAAAATTGGGCTTGCAACATCGCTACTGGATCAAGATTCACTATACCTTTAATTGATGATGTTGTTGAGGATGATGGTTTCGCTACTGGTACGTGTCCACGTTCCGCGGGCCACATACTGCTGTTGATTGCCATTTCCTCCAAAGGTTCTCTCGCTTGGGCAGATGTTTTCTTCATGAATAACCCTCCAGACATAGCATCCAATGAACCTCTAGTTGTAGGATTTAGTCCATTATAAAATGTTTGCATTAAAAGTTCAGCGGGCAATTGGTGGTGTGGGCATAAACGTTGAAGTTCTTTAAAACGTTCCCAAGCCTCATAAAGAGTTTCATTATCATTTTGAGAAAAAGATGTTAACTCTTTAATGACTCTTGCGGTTTTTGCTAAAGGGAAAATTTTTGATAAAAATGCTTGGGCTAATTGCTCCCAAGTCTCAATTGATGCGGCTGGCATATAAGTTAACCATTCTTTGGCTCGATCCTTCAAAGTAAAAGGAAAAAGGCGAAGATTGATTGCTTCTGCAGTCACATTAGTAATTTTAAAAGTGTCGCAAATTTCTAAGAAATTTGTCAAATGGGTGTTAGGATTTTCGTTAGGTAACCCGTAAAACGTTACATTATTTTGCAACATATTAAGCAACGCATGCTTAATTTCAAATTGATTTGCATTGATTTGGGGTCTAACTATACTGTTTGTTACACCGGCCACTCCTGGCCTAGCGTAATCCATAAGTGTGACCATAACTTCTGGCTCGGTAATTTTAGTTTTTATTGGGGTTTGGTTTTTCTTTTTCTTTTCTTTCTTGTTCTTTTTAAGGGTTCTTTCAATTTCTGGGTCAATAGGATCTGGTGACGTGCCCGAACTTCGAGAACTGCGTATGAACTTGAAATTTCGCACGAACCGAAACTACCTACAAAACAGAATTTGAAAAATAAATATGTTAGTAATTGAAAATAATTAAAAATATAAAAGTTTGAATAAGTATGAATAAACCTAGATTCGTAATAAAACACGAAAAATTTAAAATTTTGTCAAAAATTTTGGCGTATCCCCGGCAACGGCGCCAAAAACTTGTTGAGCGATTTCTGCAAGTGCACAGTATACGCTTGTAGTAATAAAAGATATCGATCCCACAGGGAACGCTTTTTTTAACAAAACTTATTTACAATCGGTTAAATTTACTTTTAGGTTTATGATATGGAAAAATCGTTTAATCGGTTTTGGTTTTGAAATAGCTAGAATAAGAATTAGATTAGAATATGAAGATGTTAGAAAATATCTGATTTAAGATTGAATTTGCAAAACAGGAACGTTTTAGTACTTTAGAAAAGTAAACAGGTATATTTGTTTGCATTAAGCAAAGAAACAACTTTAAACTTTGTACGAATTATAAGGATGAAATAAATGACGGAACCTCTAATTAATTGGCTTTGAACGCGACAAAACCCTTATTCGGGATAATTGCCCTTAACCAAATTAAAACTCTACCGAGATAATAATTTGCCTAAGTGTTCAACAAAGTTTCCTTGTAAAGATTTTGGATTAAATACGTTTTAATGAAAACACCAGCATCAATCCACTTCGGCTCATTTACCAAAGTGCTGCATAAAAATCTATCGAATAGAACGGACTTTATTAGATGAAATATAAATTGATACAAGTTTACAGAGAACATGGAGCATTGAATTCTTCGACGGCGTGCAAGTGAACGGGTTGTCAATCCTTTCCTTGGGTTTCGTTCGAGTTTGTCAGGCTCAGGGGGCGAATCCTCTACTCAATCTTCTCGCTGAATCTTCGTAATAGAGACTGGGTCGGTCTACTACCAAAATGAAAACTAAACTGGAACAATGTCTAAACGCTACTGAATTTGTTATTAATTTGTAAACAATGTGTGTACATCATATTGCTTTGAACAGAAACGAAATCTAATTTCTGAATCACTTGATTCGGAATTTCTACATAAATTCTACACTAATTTCTTTCTTCTACACATATCACATTATATCATTATTTTCTTCAACTCTCCATCAACTCTTTATTTATAGATGTTGAAGAGTCTTGATCGAAGTGTCGTGTCCGTTTGTGAAGGATCGTGTCCGCTGCGAAAGGACGTCTTTATCCACCCGAACGATCGCATTTCGTCGAAAACGAAAGTGTGTAACTAGGCTTCTGAAATCTCCTGCTCGTACCGAGAATTATCAAATTCACTACCGAGAATGGGGGAGCATCAATTGTACGTCGGACGAAGGGTAAAATGGCTGAAGGACGCGTGTCGCGACCGTGAAAAGGGGAAGCCGCGGTCGCGGTACGGAGCATTTTTCATTTTTTCGCTCTCGTTCGTGTCCTCGACTTGGCGTTATTAATTTTCGTCGTCTTCGACTCCTTTTGTAGGGATTTTCTTCTATTTTCGAGCTCTTTTTACTCCTATTTGGATTTTACCAAAATTTTATGTACCTTGCATGAAAGAAACATATTCGAGAGTAAAAGTATTCTAAACAGGTATGAATAGCATAAATTCGTAGCAATATTGATGTAATTATTGATAATATTTTAGGTATATTTTGGGCTTAACAATTTTGATCATTCAGATTCTTGGATCTGAACCTTAATTTGTAATTTTGTTTTATGTGTTTGTTGCTTTCTTCATTATAATTTTGTCTTGCCTCATTTAATCATGAGTGAGTAACTCCATAAACAGGTATGCAACTGGGCGGAAATAGGTAAAAGGGCTGGTTAACTTCCCTCTAAACTCATTAAGTATATTTGGCTTGTCTGTTCAATGAGCAATTAACGCTAAATAGGACTAGCTAACCTGTTTTTTAGTAGAGCAATTACGAGGAGACTCTCTTTGCAAAGATGAACTTTCATTGAGCATATTTAATTATAAAACGGAGATGTAATTAATTAAATGTTAAGGGTTTTAATTGTTCCAATTAAATGCTTTTCTGTTCTTAAAGCTTAAAGATATATTGATTTCAAGGAGACTTATTTTGATTGTTTTTAAAGAACGTTAGGAACAAGGGACACCTGACTCAACTAATTTTTGTGAAAGATACTTTAAGCCAAAGCTGTTTCTACTTAATGAACAAAGAGTGAAGTGCCTGTTCTCTGTCATTTATGTGCATGATGTATGCTTGTTCCTTTCACATCTGAAGTCAAATTCATTTTCTTTGATTGCTTTAATATTTCATTGTATCAAACCACACCACAACTCAACTTAAGCGATTTGTTACTCTTGAAACTTGGCTATACTCATCTTTATAAGTGTTTAGGTGTGCTTGTTCTATCCTCGTGGAGACGATATCGTACTTATCATTATATTACTTGTACTTAGTGTACTTGCTAGTGTTCATATATTAGGACAACACCGATTTTAAAGAAATTTCTAGAAAAAAAACTAAAAAATTAAGACAATTTTAATATATAGATTTTCAAGATATTTGTATTTATGTGATTATATTTTTTACCTACTTAGTTTGTAGTTTAAAATTAATAAAGATTAGTATATATAATTTCTTGTATTTTGTGTTGTGTATTAAGTGTGAGAATAAAATCATGTATAAAATGAGTAGTGTAGTAATTGAATTTTTTTATAACAAAAGTTCTAATTATATTGGCGAATATAAGATTTGTTGGTTGGAGGGCCAAATTTATAAAATCAGTAGGAGTTTGAATTTGTGATACAAACTCGGTTTGGTTGATTGATAGATTTATTAGACCAAAAGTAAAGTAACTCGGTTTTTGAAATACTTTGAAAAAAGAAATACAAAATCAGTAGCAATTTGAATTTGTGATACAAAGGTATCAATGTTTGGTAGGAATGAGTTTTAGGTATGGATGGTAAAATTTTAAGGTATTAGAGCATCTCCAAGAGACTCTTAGTTCACTCTCTAAAAATAATATAAATAATTGACTCTTAGTGATTTAAGAGTGACTAATTAATTCCATCTCCAACAATACCCCTTATATTCACTCTCTATTTATTATTTTATTATTAAAGTTATTAACTATTATTATATTAACCAATAGTGTAATGAGAGAGACTCTTTAATAAAAAATAAAATAAGGAGACACTAAGGTGTGGAAAGAGACTATCTATTAATAGAGAGGATGTAGAGGCTCTTAGTGATTTGAGGAGCCACTAAGAGGCTGTTGGAGTTGATTTTTTACTCTCCCTCCTTACATTTTGACTTAAGAATCAATTTAAGAGGTTGTTGAGATGCTCTTATGTATCTACTCGGGATGATTCAAATCATGTATAAAAAGAAATATGATGCAAAAAGAATTCATGAAGAGTATGAAATCAGAATGGAATTTACTCGCCATATTTAGAGGAAAACGAATTAATTGTTTTTTTAGTATGTTTTAATTTGTTTTCAATTTGAGTTATTTAAAATATTTGAATGTTTGAATTTGTTTGTTAAATTGGTGAATGAATTAAACTTATGGAATATTTATTTTATTTATTTTTATTTATTATTAACGGATAAAAGTACATACAAATTCAATGGAATGAGAATAAGATTAAAAAAGTATACTTATAGTATAATGACATAAGACATCACATGTATTTTAAAAAACAATTGGTTATATTAAAGTTTGACTTGCTCAATCTAACACCTTGTGGCTTTGACCGAGTGGTTAAGGCGCTTGCTTGCTAAGTAAGTGGGGTTTCCCCACGTGAGTTCGAATCTCACCGGCCACGATTTATCTCATTTTTTTTTAGATTTTTCAATCTCTCTAACACAATCAACCTTTTTTAAAAAGGTTCAGAATGAAATGATCGGAAATTAGGAAGTATTGGGAATGACATTTGCCAAGTCCTTGACGTCTAGATGCAGAAATTCATGGTAAGTACACGTACCAAACATTTGCCATTGATGCATATTAGAAATGTTATGGTATACACTTTGAATTTGTTTTGTCAAAACCATTTTTTGGAAATCATCTTAAAACAAAATTTAAAAACATTTTTCATTGATGCATATTACAAACGTTACGATATACACTTTGAATTTGTTCTATCAAACCATTTTTCAGAAATAATCTTAAAAGAAAATTCAAGAAATTTGTTTGAATTAAAGATATCATAGTTAAAACTTCATTTGTTTAGTGATGAAAAATAACAAGAATGCATCAAGTTAAGTAAAATAAATGAAAGATATAAAAGAAAGCAAAATGTAATTTGCCTCTCTTGAATTTTCATTGCTTTATGAATAGAAAATCACTATAAATATTGGATTATTAATCATTTAAGTTTCAATAACATTTGGCTTCATCACTAATAATAAGTATTAAGAAAGCATTACCGACGTGTGTCTCTCTCGGAAGAAAGCGTTGCACGTTTAGGGTGAACAAAAACCTTATCGCTGCTCGTTCTCCTCTAGTGTGGGTGGTCACTCTGTCGAGTGTCTCAGGCAGGGCTTTGGGGGTTGTTATCGTTCGGTGTTTGTTAGGGAGTGGTCGTCTGGAGATCGGTGTTGTTGTAGCGGCTATTCCGAAATAGAGTGATGGCTTTTGTCTAACGAGGAAGGTTAGTCGTTGGTGTGCGGTTGGGTAACGGTTGTAGAGGGGATTTTTTTTTGTTTAATTTTGTGTGGTTATTGTCTTGAAAATTTGTTCATTTTGATTCTTGTTGTCTTGGAGATTGTTGTTCTTAAAGCCACAATGCTTTGATTCTGAGTTTGGGGGTTTTTTTTGTCTCGCGAGGGAGGAGTGTGGTGTTGAAACACCTTTCCACATAATTTTAATTTGACAAAATTGTTTAAGTATAATTGAAATACATATTCTAAACACACTAAGTTTAAATGCTTTGATTTATTCTACTAATGTGTTTGTTCAATGTTGAGTTAAATTGTTTATAAGACACAAGAATTAAAAGGCCCAAGCCCAATACAAGTGTCAAAGCCCAAGTCAAACAACTCAGTAGAGCTCGGCCCGCGTTAGCCAAAACGATGTCGCTGTGTACAAAACGCAACTCAGCAATCGAAGGATTTGGAAGACCTTCGGGAACAACTTCAAGAGGAAGCTGCTGAGTAGATTCGACAAACGTACAAGACAGCAGCTGGCTAAGGAAAACTTCCAGACAAAGTATTTCCACTTCGGGTAAAGTTTAGACGACACAGTATGCTGTCCAGTTGACTTTACCATAAGTAGTGAGACATTCTACTGAGCTGACCGAGGACAGAAGATACACAAATCTGATTGGCCGAGTGTTCTGAGCAAGTCAGGATGACAACGACAGGAAGCCGTTTCCCTCCAACGGTTATTTCGAAATTCGAAATGACCGATGCACAGACGTCTCTATAAATAGAGTGCCATCAGAAGCTTCAACACTTACAGAACTTGATCAAGCCATTACGCTGACCAAATCTCTACGCAAAGTTCTGCAAGCAAAAAGCAAAGCAATCTTACACTGCATTCAATATCTTTTGTGTAAAAGTCTAGAGTGATTATTCAATCATCTAAGGTGTCTTAGCAAATCATTGTTTAGGACAAACACTTATCATTTCTAGAGATTAGAAAGGAGAGGCTGAGTACTCGGTTATAGTACTCAGCAAGAGATTAGGATTGAGTAGAGGTATAGAGGAAGGTACTCTTGTTATACTCAGTTGCTAAGATTGTAAAAGGTTTGAGGCTCTACCTTTAAAGAGCTCAGTAGAGGATTTGAAATCTCGGAACGTGTTCCGGGGACAGGACGTAGGCTTAGAAGAAGCCGAACCTGGATAAATCTGCTGAGTAACGTATTTCTTACCTTAAACTCCTTATATATATTTCTTGCTTAAATAACCAAAACTGACCAAGTAAAAAGGTCAAGCTGAGTTGTGCGCATCGAACATCTGAGCTCAGGAACAAACTTTAAGTGCTATCTCCTTACTCAAGTCAAGAAACTGACCTAGTCACCAGTTGACTAAGCCAGTATCTTACTGATCACTCAGCGTCGCTGTTAAAACCTTTTCTCTTAAGAAAAGAAGTTTGCCCAAACTTAAGAAAAAGTTTAAATAGTTCCTAACCCCCCCCCCCTTTGGAACTATACTTGCACTGTTATAAGGGACCAACAAGTGGTATCAGAGCCTAAAAGCTCTTTGTAAAAGGTCTAACAACCTTAAACTGATCCCTACCATGGGCGAAAACAGTACTCGGTTTCTCCCAGGAAACCAAACAACTCAGATACTGCCTGAGGGGCTGTCCATCACTCGGCCTCCCCTATTCTTCGGGTCTAACTATACCTTCTGGAAGAATAGGATGAAAAACTTCATTCAGGCTACAAATATGAGTGCCTGGCTATCTATAGTTCAAGGCCCATTTGTACCTATCGAAGTTGTGGCTGGCCAAACAGTTGTAAAGGCTGAGGCCAAATGGACAGAGGATGATCTTAAGAAGCTTCAAAATCACGCTTCGGCTATCAATATGCTTCACTGTGCGCTCGATGCTGCAGAATATAATAAAATCTCAGGTTGTGAGTCGGCACAAGAGATCTGGAAAAAGCTGGAAGTCACCTACGAGGGAACTAATAAAGTAAAGGAGTCCAGGGTGAATCAGCAGATGAGACTGTACGAGCTATTCGAGATGAACAATGATGAGGGCATTTCAGACATGAATGCAAGGTTTACCAACATCATTAATGAGCTCAAGAGACTTGGGAAAATCTTCACTGAGGAAGAACAAGTCAAAAAGATACTCAGGAGTCTTCCTAAAGACTGGCAAGCAAAGAAGACAGTTGTTGAGGAAGCTCAAGATTTAACCACCTACAAATATGATGAACTCATCGGCTCGTTGCTGACCCATGAGATATCTATGAAAAACTTCGAGGTGAAAGAAAAATCTGAAGATAAGAAGCAGAAATCCCTTGTCATGAAAGCTGACTCCACTGATGGGAGCTCAACTGATGATGAGGAGATGGCCATGTTCACAAGGAAGATGAAAAGGCTATTCAGGAAGAATGACAAATATTCTAAGAAGCCTTACAGAAAGTTTGATAAGTATAAAGCTGACTCAAGCGACAGCAAATACAAAAAGGACAACTCAAAGCCCATTACACGCTTTGAGTGCCATCAAACCGGCCATATTAAGTCAAGCTGCCCCACACTGAGGAAGGACAAGAAGAGCGGCAAAAAGGCAATGGTGGCTATATGGAGCGACAGTGATGAGTCTTCATCTACAGAAACTGAGGCCACCGAGTCAGCGAAGATATGCTTCATGGCTGACGAACTTGCTGAGCCGTGCGGTTCTGAGCATGCTGACCTATCCATCGCATCAGATGACGAGGAGCAATCAAATGAGGTAATTACTCTTCCCCAGCTCAGAAACGATATGGTTAATGCCCTGAGTGATCTCTACACACTTGTCAAAAAGTGTAATAAGAAAGTTAGAGCATTCAGCAGGCGCTGTGACGAAGTGGAGGAGGTCAAACTGAGTGACATCAGATTCCTTCTTCAGGATAATTCAACTCTGCATGATAACATGAAGATCATATATGAGTCTGTCTCTGAAGTCCAATCAGTTTCAAAGAAACTGAGAAAGGACGTCACAACCATCCAGAACCAATTAATGGTTCCAAATAAAAGAAACATTCCTCTGAGAACTCAGTACCAAGGTACTCAGCAGAGATGGAATCCCCAGCGAAAAGTCGAGTGTGACTTTTGTGGGAAGAAAGGACACACCACTAAGGTGTGCTGGCACGCTCAGCACTGGGGTGCTGACAAGTCAGTGAAACATCCTAAACAGAAGGTCACATGTGACTTCTGTGGAAAGAATGGCCATACTGTCCAAGTATGTCGCCATAAAATAAAATATGATGCTTTACCTGTTGCACCTAACAAGCAAGGACCCAAAAAGAATTGGGTACCTAAAAGTAACTAGTTACAATGCAGGTAAGCCTGAGATGTGCCAAGAAGTCAAAGATGTGGTATATTGACAGCGCATGCTCGAGGCATATGACTGGTGATGAAACTCAGTTCATCACGTTTGAGCGTAAACGAGGAGGAAGTGTAAGTTTTGGAGACAACAAGAAGGGTAAGATAGTAGGGTCAGGAACCATTGGAGGTAATCCTACTATTGAATCTGTCTCCCTAGTCAGCGGACTCAAATATAACTTACTCAGCGTAGCTCAGCTATGTGACAATGGGAGAAAAGTTATATTTGATGCTTCTGGATGTAAAATATACGAGGGTAAAACAAATGAGTTAATCTTAACTGCCCCTCGCATAGATAATGTCTTTATGCTAGACTTAGAGACAAAGTTTTCAAAAACTGTGTGCTTAGTATCAAAGGAAGAGAATTCCTGGCTATGGCACAGGAGACTTGGTCATGTAAGCATGGACCTCCTGGCCAAACTAGCAAGAAAGCAATTGGTTGAGGGACTGCCTGAACTTAAATTTGAAAAAGATCAATTATGCCATGCTTGCCAAGCTGGAAAACAAACCAAACAATCTTTTCACAGCAAAAACATTGTCTTAACTAAGCGCCCGTTAGAGTTACTACACTTGGATCTCTTCGGTCCAGTCCAGCCGCTGAGTCTGGGTGGAAGAAGATTTTCCTTGGTCATTATAGATGACTTCTCTCGGTACACGTGGGTTATCTTACTGACCAGCAAGGATGAGACCTTTGAGACATTTTCAAATTTGGTTAGAAAAATTGAAAATGATAAAGACCTAAAATTAGCTCACATCCGTAGCGATAATGGTGGAGAATTCAAAAACCAAAAGTTTGTTGAATTCTGTGAAGCCAGCGGCATTGACCACAATTTTTCTGCTCCTAGAACACCTCAACAAAATGGGGTTGTTGAAAGGAAGAACAGAACTCTGGTTGAAATAGCCAGGACAATGTTGGATTAGCATAGGCTTCCAAAGTATTTTTGGGGAGAGGCTGTTAACACAGCGTGCTATATTCTTAATAGGGCTCTAGTTAGACCTATATTAAAGAAAACCCCCTATGAACTTTGGAAAGGACGAAAGCCCAACATTGGATACTTTCGTGCGTTTGGCTGTAAATGTTTTATTTGAAATACCAAAGATAGCTTAGCAAAGTTTGATTCAAAAGCTGATGAGGCTATCTTTTTGGGCTACTCAACAAACAGCAAAGCATATAGAGTTTTTAATAAGCGAACTCAAGTTCTAGAAGAGTCAGTACATGTGGAGTTCGACGAAACTAACCCTGCAGGTAGATACCAGCCGCTGATCGAAGATGATCCACACTCAGTAACCGCTGACCAAGAACCAGCTACTGAGTCATTCACGAAAAGGCTGACCAAGAGTAAGAGTGAACCTAAGATTACGTTTACTGACCCATCTACTTCTGCAGAGATTATTGAAACACAGACAGCACAAGACATAAATCTACCTAAAGAGATAAGGATTCCAAGAGGGCACTCAGAAAGTGCAATCCTTGATTCTGCTGGGAATACCCTGATGACGAGGAATCAACTCAGGAAGTACCTCAGCAATGTAGCCTTCGTCTCAGTACAGGAACCTAAGAACTTCGCTGATGCTGAGGAAGATGAATTCTGGATGAACGCAATGCAAGAGGAGCTCGATCAATTCAGAAGAAACGATGTATGGGAGCTAGTGCCTCATCCAAAGAGTCAAAAGACCATTGGAACAAGATGGGTCTTCAGGAACAAGATGGATGAACAAGGGAATGTAGTCAGGAACAAAGCAAGGCTTGTAGCTCAGGGCTACAGTCAGCAAGAAGGTATTGACTATGGTGAGACCTTTGCCCCAGTGGTAAGGCTAGAAGCTATTAGGATCTTATGTGCATATGCATCTTACATGAACTTTAAATTATTCCAAATGGATGTCAAAAGTGCATTTCTTAATGGAGTTATAAACGAGGAGGTTTATGTTAATCAACCTCTAGGTTTTGAGGACCCTAAATTCCCAAACCACGTTTATAAACTCAAAAAGGCTTTGTACGGCCTCAAGCAAGCACCACGTGCTTGGTATGAGAGGCTGACCAGTTTTCTGCTGACTAGAAATTATGTCAGGGGCAAAGCTGATACAACCTTATTCATTAAGAGAAAGGGTAAAGATACCCTGCTGGGCCCAAATTTATGTTGATGATATAATATTTGGTGCAGCTAATGAATCAATGTGCAAGGAGTTTAGCAAACAAATGCAGACTGAGTTTGAAATGTCCATGGTGGGAGAACTCAACTTCTTCCTCGGTCTTCAAATTAAACAAGGAAAGAACGGCATCTTCATCAGTCAAGCCAAATATGCCAAGGAGATATTAAAGAAATATGATTTGGAAAATTGCAAGCCAATATCCACTCCTATGGGCACTGACACTGTCCTATGCACTGACGAGAATGGTAAGTCAGTAGACAGCAAATTATATCGAGGTATGATAGGCTCTCTACTCTACTTAACAGCAAGCAGACCGGATATTCAGTTCTCAGTACGCTACTGTGCTAGATATCAATCTAACCCTAGGGAATCTCATTACATTGCTGTAAAAAGAATCCTTAGATATTTGCAAAGCTCAGTGAACGCAGGTTTATGGTATCCCAATACTCATGATTTCACACTCATCGGATACACTGACGCTGACTATGGACGGGATAAGCTGGAACGTAAAAGCACCTCTGGAGGATGTCACTTCTTAGGAAGCTGTCTTGTATCCTGGTTCAGCAAAAAGCAGGCGTCAGTAGCCTTGTCTACCACTGAAGCTGAGTACATTGCTGCTGGTCATTATGTTGCTCAAGTCCTATGGATTAAGCAACAGCTTGAAGACTATGGAGTTCAAACAAAGACAATTGAAGTCAAATGTGACAACAAAAGTGCAATTGATCTTTCAAAGAACCCAATTCAACATTAGCAGAATGAAGCATGTCAGCATCAGACATCACTTCATTAGAGACCATGTACTCAAAGGTGAGATAAAGCTGACCTTTGTCCCAACGGACGAGCAGCTTGCGGATATCTTCACGAAGCCACTGGCCTGTGAGCAGTTCAGCATACTGAGAGAAGCTATTGGTATGTTTAATCCTCTTCAGTAAATTCCTGAACTAAATGAATATGCATGCTGAGTGAATTACTATGCTGAATGATTGTTTTTGCTGAGTACTCATTGAAATTAATTGAACAGCAAATACTGAGTAAATTGCACAATGAGTAAGTTAGTTTAAACTTAGAAATCATCCCTTTATGCAATACTGACCACTCAGAATATGAAACGCTTAGTATTCTAAATGCTGAGTGTTAGATCCGTTAGAATAAATGCAAAAGCACGCGTATAGCCACCTAGGATGACGTACGCGCCGAATGTGTCATAAAAGCCAGGATTTCTGTCGTTTCACAATCCCGAGGCAAAACTGACACATGGATTCGTTTAGATCCACACTTCACCGCTATAAATAATGGGTAAATCCCCATTGTTTTCTCTTTACGTCTACCGAATTCTAAGGCAAAGAAAGTTTTCTCTCTAAACACTCTCAAAGCTTCCCAAACGCATTCTTCAACTATGACTAAAGTTACCTTCAACATCTCCGGTGCTGGCCACTCTAAGCCCAGCTCTGATGAAACTTTCAGGCAAATCTCTGTGCCGGAATCTACCAAGGTCACCTCGCCGAGCAAAGGAAAAACTGGCCAAACCTCCTCTGGTAAGGGAAAGCCTGAAAAAGTCAGGACCTATTCGAAGGTCTTCGAAAACGTCCGAGAATGGAAGGTTGAGCCCTCAAAATGGGTATCTGAAGCCTTTGTACAAACCGAACAACCCTTTTATGAGTGGATTTCACAAAATGGATGGACTGAGCTGTTTTCGATTAGGGATCACACCTATCCTGACCTGGTAAAGGAGTTTTACCACAACCTTCGCGTTGCCAATGATAACCAGGACTACCTGGTAACAGTGGTGAAAAAGAAAACCATCTTCATCAACCCTCTCTACCTAGGGAATTTGCTCAAGTTAAAAACTGAGGGAGCAAGGCTAAGGAGATCTGGAGATCAAGATGGTACTGGGTACGAGGTCAACTTCTGCAAACCTGAAGGCCACTCAGGAGAAGTCTCAGCTTCATCTATAGGTCAGCACCAGAAGATGGCTCATTATCTACTGAGCTACTTTATCTATCCGAAGATCAACTGCACTACCTCAGCAACGAACTTCGAACAATGCTTCATCTGGCATATGCTGACGTACAAACCGATCAACATGCTAGTATTCCTTATCGCTGGCTTCCAACGCAGTACTAGCACGCTGAGGCTAGGATCGCTCATCACCAGGATCCTCATTGATGATCAGGTAGACCTGATAGATGAAGAAACAGCTAGAGGATCTGAGATCACAGCGGCTTCGCTGAGAGCGTTGAAGTTCGGTCAGCCTTTGAAGAAAGGTAAAGCTGCTACTGAGGGAACTGCTGTCCCACAGAAAGGAAGAAGGACTAAGGCCCCAGCTTCCCGAAAAAGAAAAGCTGTTGGGACTCCTTCAAAAGATGCTGAGTCTCCAGCTAAGAGGCAGAAGTCAGCTGCTAAGTCAGCTGAGAAAAGGAGCAGGCAAGATGAGCCTGAAACTGAGGACACTAATGAGCAATCTCAGAAGAAGCACAAGTCCTCCACACTGACTCCCCTCGATGCTATCCCTACTAACATTGTTGTGCCTGGTGACTCTCACTACACACAGTGTTTAGGAACTGTGTCTGAGGAACAGGGAGAAGAGGTACAACTGGATGATCAGTTCATCTCTCAAGTAGAGGAAGAACTAGATGGTGATAGTTCAGAAGAAGACGAAGAAGATGAGACCAGCAGTCAGGATGACGCTGAGGACAATGAGGAGACAACTAGTGAGGTTGCAGCTGAGCAAGCCAATACTGGGTTGGCTGCTGGAGAAGAGCAAGAACTTGACCAACACAATGTTGATCAAGTCCAAAAGCAAGCTGACCTCCCTCACCATGATCAGGAAGAAACCTCTCCTTCTCACTCAGGAGAATCTATACAGGCCGACAATCCTCTTAGAAAAAGAAGGTTGGTTAAGGCAAGTCAGAAAGAAGTCAGTGAGACTCCTGTTGAACTAACAACTTTTCCTACCTTTGCCGTTCAACAACCAACCAAAGACCCCTCTGCCCTAAAACTCAAATTTATTGGTAGAAAACCATCGACATCTATAGAAAAGCAAGCCTCTGTTTCTTCTCAATAGGAACATGCCGACTTAAGTGCTTCCGCCAACTCAACCAGTCAAGTTGAGCCGATTACTGTAAATGCTATTATTCCAAGCATGGTGCTGACTCCAAACATATCCGCCCCCGTCAGCACTGACAGTATTCGCGTTGCTACTTCTCCAACTCATCTATCTGCCGATCCATCCGTTCTACCATAATCTCAAGTGCAGATTGGAACAACACTTCCAGTCACTGACCATGTCATTCCTTTGACTCCTCCTCCTATCGGTCACACTGATGTCCCTGAAGGCTCTCAAAGCTATCTGAATGCCACTGAGTCCGGCAAAAGGATAATTGACTCAGTGCAAGCGTTGATCAGAGACCTTCAACAGTCCACTCCTCCTGCTGCTGGGTCTTCATCTATTGAGACTACTCAGCTCTCCCAGGTCACTCAGCTTCTCAACGAAGTTAAGGGACTCAAGGACTTGCTGAACGTCATCGTCTCCTATCAAACACAGCAAGCTAAACAGGATTCTATCGCCAAGCTGGCCGAGATCCAGCTGACAACTGTGCAACACTTAAATGCTCTACAATAGGAAGTACAGAATTTGTCAGCTGTGCAACCTGGATATGCAACCTCTGATGAGGTAAAGATGCTCTTTGCTCAGCTTCACACCGAGCAACTAAAGACTAATGAGCAAATGGTCTCTTACTCTCAGTGCTCAGTGGAGCAAATTGGTGAAGCTGTTCGATTGCTCAATCTGAACAAGCAAGAAATGGACACTGACCAAATGAAACAAAACGAGATGCTGTCTATCACAAGACAAACCTTCAATCACATCCGTCACACAAATATCCAACGTCAGTACTTTGACACTTACCTACTCAAAACCTTTCATCAAGTCATTGCTGGACTGACTGATGCACTTATATGGATTGGTAAGTCTGAAGCTTTCATCGTCAGTATGATCAGCGCTGCCAACCTCAATATACCTGATGAAGTCTCCAATCAGGGTGTTGCCATTTTTGATGGTGTAAATGAAAGCGCTGACCGCCTTAAAGCGCTGTCCAACGAACTGACCAGGGCTGTCTTAACCGACAGCTTTAGGATTCCTCCTCCCGATGCTGACAAAACAGGGGAGAAAGAACAAGCGAGAACACCAGCAAGAACACAGCATGGGTCTAGTCAGTCCCAACAAAAGAAAAAGAAATAGATATAGGCTAGCTCAGTATAGACTAAGTATGATGTAATCTATATGCCTTGTCTTTAAGTTTTTTTTAAACACTGACTACCGATATCAATATATCATATCTGCATCTTTCATTCTATTCCTGAGTTATGATATATTTTGTTGTGTACTGAGTCATTATGTATCTTCAATTAAATCAGCTATGTCTAATACTTATGAAACTTATTGATTGAATCAAATGCTGATAACATGTTTGACATTGACCTATGTGTTTATATAACATTGCCTTATAGAACTCATTGAACAACAAATTACTCAGCGCACTCTAAATGTTTAAACCTTCCGCTTAATATTGAGTAAATAGAATATGTTACATAAGTTGACCTATATCTGAAAACTGACCTTAGACTTACTCAATTAAACCTTTAAATGTTTAGAGTAAAACTAAGTCAGTAGCTCAACCCTGACAGGGGAGTTTACTAAGTATAATAGGTCAACTATCATGGGGGAGCTCAACACTGAGTTCCTCGCTGAATAGTTTTGCCAACATCAAAATGGGGGAGTTTGTTGAAACACCTTTCCACATAATTTTGATTTGACAAACTTGTTTAAGTATAATTGAAATACATATTCTAAACACACTAAGTTTAAATGCTTTGATTTATTTTACTAATGTGTTTGTTCAATGTTGAGTTAAATTGTTTATAAGACACAAGAATTAAAAGGCCCAAGCCCAATACAAGTGTCAAAGCCCAAGTCAAACAACTCAGTAGAACTCGGCCCGCGTTAGCCAAAACGATGTCGTTGTGTACAAAACGCAACTCAGCAATCGAAGGATCTGGAAGACCTTCGGGAACAACTTCAAGAGGAAGCTGCTGAGTAGATTCGACAAACGTACAAGACAGCATCTGGCTAAGGAAAACTTCCAGACAAAGTATTTCCACTTCGGGTAAAGTTCAGACGACACAGTATGCTGTCCAGTTGACTTTACCATAAGTAGTGAGACATTCTGCTGAGCTGACCGAGGACAGAAGATACACAAATCTGATTGGCCGAGAGTTCTGAGCAAGTCAGGATGACAACGACAGGAAGCCGTTTCCCTCCAACGGTTATTTTGAAATTCGAAATGACCGATGCCCAGACGTCTCTATAAATAGAGTGCCATCAGAAGCTTCAACACTTACAGAACTTGATCAAGCCATTACACTGACCAAATCTCTACGCAAAGTTCTGCAAGCAAAAAGCAAAGCAATCTTACACTACATTCAATATCTTTTGTGTAAAAGTCTAGAGTGATTATTCAATCATCTAAGGTGTCTTAGCAAATCATTGTTTAGGACAAACACTTATCATTTCTAGAGATTAGAAAGGAGAGGCTAAGTACTCGGTTATAGTACTCAACAAGAGATTAGGATTGAGTAGAGATATAAAGGAAGGTACTCTTGTTATACTCAGTTTCTAAGATTGTAAAAGGTTTGAGGCTCTACCTTTAAAGAGCTCAGTAGAGGATTTGAAATCTCGGAACCTGTTCCGGGGACAGGACGTAGGCTTAGAAGAAGCCGAACATGGATAAATCTGCTGAGTAACGTATTTCTTACCTTAAACTCCTTATATATATTGCTTGCTTAAATAACCAAAACTGACCAAGTAAAAAGGTCAAGCTGAGTTGTGCGCATCGAACATCTGAGCTCAGGAATAGACTTTAAGTGCTATCTCCTGACTCAAGTCAAGAAACTGACCTAGTCACCAGTTGACTAAGCCAGTATCTTACCGATCACTCAGCGCCGCTGTTAAAACCTTTTCTCTTAAGAAAAGAAGTTTGCCCAAACTTAAGAAAAAGTTTAAATAGTTCCTAACCCCCCCTTGGAACTATACTTGCACTGTTATAAGGGACCAACATGTGGTGTTGAAGGTGGTGGTTGAAGTAAGTAGTCGGGTTAGAGGATTCGATAGAGGAACAAATGGCATCACTAGCCATTGTTGGGGAAGAGGCACAAGTTCTTGAACTTGCAGTCCAATAGAAGGTTCCGGCAGCGATGGACACGACCCTGTTGTATTTGGGTCATTTCGTGGAAGACAAAAATCTCAATTTCCCTATCATGAAGAATCGGCTTGCGATGCTTTGGAGGCCCAAGGAATTAACATACAAGAGGATAGTAATAATCTATATTCGTTTAAATTCTTTCATCCAATGGATAGAGATAGGGTGCTTGCTGGGGGGGGGGGGGGGTCCTTGGACCTTTGATAAATATGTGCTGATTAATGAATCATTGGTTATTGGGAGTCAGTCCGACAGATGTTGATTTTTTGAAATGCCAATTTAGGTTCAAATTCATGGATTACCAATTGGGTTAATGTTAGAAGGAGTGGGTAAACAATTGGGGGACTTTATTGGTCTTTTTTAGGAGTATGATGTGAATAATAATAGTGGCTTTAGGAAACAATATATGAGGATTCAGGTTCTAATTGACAGCAGAAAACCTTTGAAAAGGTTTAAGAAAATTAAGAAAGTCGAAGACGAATGGTTCTTTATTGTGTTTAAATATGTACGATTGGGAATATTTTGCTATATTTGTGGATTGTTGGGCCACACTGATAAATACTGTGATAAATTGTTTGAATTGCATGGTAATGTGGTTTCTAGAGAATGGGGGGAGTGGTTGAAGGCTCCAATCCAAAGAGGAGGTGATCTGGGTGGGGACGGTGGCTCGGGGAGGAGGGAGGTGTGGGCAGACTAGATTGGGATAGGAGTGGTAATGGAGGGAGGGGTAATAATAGGACTGGGAGTTTGAGGGATATTTATAACAGCCCTAGGGGTACTACGGGTAAAGGAAAAATTACCGGGGTTGAAACGTCTCATTTAGAAGTGGTTATTTCACTGTTGTTGGGTCCATGAATTAAGGGAATAGAGAAATGGAGGGAGTCGAGCAGTGAGGAATGGGGACGAGAGTGTGAAGGGGATCAGGAGATGGGGCAGGCGGAGGATATTGAAATGGAATTACAAGAAGTGAGAAAGCGTAGAAGGGATGGGGAGAGAGAACATTCTAGTAAGGGTAAAATTCAGGAAGATAGAAAGTCTACTTCTACTATGGATAAGGATGTTCCCGAGGACCAAATTTTGGCAAGCTCTGCGATGTAGGGCCTCTCGGCATTATGAATTGCATAAGCTATAATTGTCATGGATTGGGAAACCATCGGGCACTTCGATCCGTAAAGGAGCTAGTACATTCCCAAAAACCAGATTGTATATTTTTTATTTAGACATTGGTTGAAGATCACATTATCAATGCTCTTAAGCAACAGTTACAGTTTGGTGGTTGTTTTACGGTTAGTTAAAGGGGTAGAAGTGGAGGTCTAGCATTGTTATGGAAATATAGGGTTGACGTGCTTATGACGAGTTATTCAGAGCATCACATTGATGTGGTGATCTTTAATAATGAGGAAGGTAATTAGCGATTTATGGGATTTTATGGTTATGCTAATAGTTATAAACACGATGAATCATAAAGACTTCTTCGTAGATTGGAAGTGGCGTCTACCCACCCTTGGGTGGTCATGGGAGACTTTAATTATATTCTATAAGAGGAGGAAAAGGCTGGACGTGCAGAGTTAGCATCAGCAGCGACTGATAAATTGGTCAGATTATGTTGCGGCTTGCAGGTGATATAGGAGCATCGTAACCGTGTCATTTGGAGGACGGACTTGTGCACAACGGCGGTAAGCTAGAATTCGATTTTCGACGGCTACTATACTGGCAAGCATTCAGAAGAGTGTCTCGAGGGTCGGGGCACACACGGACAGCAGGTCCTTCGCAACCGCCTACTTTGGGGGTTCTTAAAGTGCAACACAGACGCTTCGATTTTTGTAGCAAAAGAGCAGTGTGGCCTTGACGCTATAGTTTGGGATGAGGCATGGGCTTTTCTGTTTTGTAGCAGCAGCCTGATGCATGGAGTCAAAGAGCCAAAAACAATTGAAGCTCTCGCGGTACGTACTAGTATGCTATAGTTGGCAAATCAGAATTTTAGTCGAGTTAAGTTTAAAACAAATTCGAAATTGGTTGTGGAAGGAATTTATTCCATAGCGATGGATCTATCTGAGTTAGGCACCCTAGTTCAAGGCTATAGGAATATTCTATGTGTAAATCCTAGTTCTAAAGTTTTGTTTATCCCTCATTTAGCGATGGGGATACTCATTTGGTTGCTAGGCAGATCAGTTCCAATGCTAGAGATTATTTTTCTACCGAATTGCCTAGTTGGTCAGTGGGTGTAATTACTAAGGATGCACATCCTTCTTTTTAATCTTAAGTTGTTCCGTTCAAAAAAAGAAAGCATTGCCGATTTTAAAGAAGGTTCTAGAAAAAAAACTAAAAAATTAAGACCATTTTAATGTATAAATTCTCAAGATATTTGTATTATGTGTTTAATTTTTTTTTCAGTTACTTATTTTGTAGTTTAAAATTAATAAAGATTAGTATATATAATTGCTTCTACTTTGTGTTGTGTATTAAGTATGAGAATAAAATCATGTATTGGAGAGCAAAAATGAGTGATGTTGTTAGGCATGAAATTGACTAAGTTTAACATAGTATTTATAAGGGAATTTGGGTGTTTTATTATGTCATTTGGTAAGAAATAAGGGCTAATTACTGTCCTTGTGCAGATAAGCAAAGAGAAATGCTAAACTCGCTGGAAACAGCTTGTTTTGCTAAAGCCAAGAGGAGTGGAGCTTTACTTGTATCCAGCGGTCAAACGCCGGATTTTCCAATGACAGACAGCGACAGATCATGGTGGCAGTGGCAGGGAAAGCGGCAGAGCGGCAGGTGAAAGTGTGTGGCGATGGGATTGCCTAAAGAAGCAAGATGACTTGAAGTATCACCCCCTTGAGTGTTCAAGGGTTAATCGAAATTTAATCATTTTAGTTTATTTTAATTGTAGTTGGTAGTTGACTTATTTTGTAGAAAGGGTACGAAAGTTGTACCTATTTTGGCCTCTGTCTTTCCCTTTAAATAGGTGAAGCAGAGAAAAGTTTAGACGGGGGATTTTTCGTATTTTGTTAGTAACATAGAATAGAAGAAAGAGGAAGCTCCCATGGAGTCTCAAGCTGTATCAAGAACCATTGTCTGCTCACTGCTCGATATGAGTGAGTAGTCCTTTTGAACGGGAACGGCCTGGCTGACCCGGTGATGTAAGTGTTACAATGTTTTTATGAATATTTCATATTTTGCCAATGTTGTGGTCAATGAGGGTTTAACTTTCTTGCTTAAGCATGTATGTATGTGTTAGATGAATGATAGGACACTGCTTTCATCTTCACCGATATCTCTATTGATCTCCCAACTTCGAAGCTGACAAGTTAGAAGGTTGTGTCAAGGGTTTTCTCATCTAGAAATGCAGTTTTGTTCTTAATGCTAGAAAGAACGTATCTTTAGGACGCTAAAGGTATTGAGAGCAACAAATTTATAGCTGAAATTTCTGTAAAACAGGGTGTTTTTAATCTGTGTGTTAAGGCGTGCAGGAACAAAGAAGTTAATTACCCGTTTATGCGTAGAGCTGAACCTCCTGTTTTTCCTATCGATCTCGAATTAGAGAGAACGTGTAGACGAAACAGAGCGGGAGCTCGACGTGCTAGACAGAGAGAAAGGCAAAGAGAAAGAAGAATGGCTGGAAGGGAAGGCCCAGAACAGCCAGTTCCACCAAACCAAGAAGAAGAAGGAGAAAACAATAACCCTTCTGTTATGAGAATTAGAGACTACTCTAGGCCAACTATCGAGGGACACTCATCGTGTATCGTGTTGCCCAACGAGGGGAACAACATGTTTGAAGTAAAAGGATCTATGATACAGATGATATAGGCCTCAGTGCAATTTAATGGGTTTCAATCGGAAGATCCAAATGGGCATCTTCAAGAATTCATCACATTGTGCAACACATTCAGGTCGAACAGGGGTGTCTCTGACGACGTGATCAGATTGAAGCTGTTTCCTTTTTCCCTGAGGGATAAAGCGAAAACCTGGCTGTGAAATTTGCAGCCGGGAACGATCACGAGTTGGGAAGAGATGGCAAGAGCTTTTCTGATGAAGTATTTTTCACCTCGACAAGCCATCAAGCTACGAAATGAAGTGTCACGCTTCATACAGGACGAAGATGAGTCGCTGGCTGAAGCATGGGAAAGGTACAAGGAGCTGCTCAGAAGGGTGCCAAATCATGGTATCCCTATGTGGATGCAAATGCAGAACTTTTACAATGGCGCGACCAA
Source organism: Euphorbia lathyris (assembly GCF_963576675.1). NCBI lineage: Eukaryota > Viridiplantae > Streptophyta > Magnoliopsida > Malpighiales > Euphorbiaceae > Euphorbia > Euphorbia lathyris. The sequence continues at coordinate 59,680,980 of NC_088915.1, forward strand.
CGTTTACAAAATCCAGATTGAATCTATCGCGAATGGTAACCCTGAAGATCTAGAGCCACAAGCTTTATATGACCTAATAGAGAAAGTGGTCAGCACGAGTTACAACTGGCACTCGTCCAGAAGTGAAGGGAAAAGGACAGGAAACGAGGATGTCGTGTCAAAATTGACAAGCCAAGTAGAACAGCTTACTCGACAGCTGGGAAAGATAAATGTCTCGTCCATTCACAATGAACCGCCATTCAATGACAGTTGTGGTTTTTGCGAAGGAGCTCATTTCAATATCAACTGTCCCGGAGTTAAGCAAGGAAAAGGCACACGGGCTGAATGCGACTACGCAGGGTACAATCAGAGGAACCAGCCTAACCGTTATTCTAATATGTACAACTCTGAAACCAGGAACCATCCAAATTTTGGATGGACAGGCCAACAGGACCAGCTGGGACCACCACAGTATCAGGATCAGCCTAGGTATCAATAACAGCAAGGAGGACATTACCAAAGACAACCTCAGCAGCACTATAAACAACCTGTGCCATAAAAGGAAGATGTCGAACCAGATATGAAAACAATGATGATGCAGTTCATGAAACAGACGCAGGCATCAATCAAGAGTCTGGAGACACAAGTTCACCAGATAGCTGCGTCCACATCAAAAGGAAAGGGGATAATGCCAAGTAATACAGAGCCAAATCCTAAAGGCGACGTTATGGCAATCACACTAAGGTCTGGTAAGGAAACTCAACCTGTGGTTTTATCTGATAAGAACGCTGAGTGTGCAGGAACGTCCAAAGAAGCTGAAGGAGAACAGGAACAGGCTGTTCCTAGAAATGAAGAAACAAGGAAGGCAGACCAAGCAATTAAGCCAGATCAAGAGGAGGAGGAAAGAACGTATAAATCACCACCACCGTATGTTCCACCTGTGCCATATCCAACGCGTCTAATCAACAAGAAGTTGGAAGAGCAGAATTCGAAGGTGCTGGATACCTTAAGGAAGTTACATATAAACATTCCTTTCGTGGAAGCACTGGCACAGATGCCGACATATGCCAAGTTCTTCAAGGACATCCTATCGAACAAGAAGAAGCTGGAAAACATTTCCATGATACAACTCAACAGAGATTGTTCGTCAATACTCCAAAACAAGCAGCAGCTGCCCAAGAAGCTAAAAGATCCAGGGAGTTTTTCGATACCTTGTTCTATTGGAAAACTGAATATTGAAATGCACTGTGTGATTTAGGGGCTAGCATAAATCTCATGCCATATTCTGTGTATGCAAAACTTGGACTAGGAGAACCCCAGCCTACTCGCATGTCTATTCAGTTAGCTGATCGTTCCGTATGCTACCCTAGGGGGATAGTGGAAGACGTGCTAGTAAAAGTAGGAAAATTCATTTTACCCGTTGATTTTATTATAATGGACATAGATGAAGACTTGCATGTTCCTATCATCCTAGGAAGACCATTCTTAGCAATAGAAAAGGCATTGATAGACGTGGGTGAGGGGCGCTTATTTTTAAGAATTAATGGGGAAGAAGTTATCTTTAAGATGAACGAGGCTATGAGGCGTGCGAATAATAATGATGACACATGCTGTTTCTTAGATGATTTTCAAAGTCTTTCTACCTTGCAGGAACAGGACACATTAGAAACTTTATTGGGAGAAGAGGTGAACATATGCGCGGGGACAGGCTGTTCCATTGAGTCCAACCTTTCGGCACCTCCGTTCGACCCTACTGTTCCAACTCATCAAGAACCACCAGAGGTACCAACTGTGCCTATGTCTAAACCAGAATTGAAGCCACTGCCTGATCATCTTGAGTACGCATTCCTTGAACCACCCAGCGGACGTCCAGTCATAATATCTTCAAAGTTGACTCCCGATCAAAAGGCGCAAATTTTGGCATTTTTGCGAAGAAACAAGGCTGCAATCGCGTGGAAAATTGATGACATAAAAGGAATTAGCCCGGCAGTCTGTGTTTACAGAATCTTGATGGAGAAGGAGCATAAACCAACAGTCCAGCCACAACGCAGATTAAATCCCCACATGAAGGAGGTTGTACGTAAAGAAGTAATCAAGCTTCTCGATGCTGGAATTATCTACCCAATATCCGATAGTGTTTGGACAAGCCCTGTTCATGTTGTGCCAAAGAAGGGAGGAACAACAGTAGTCCTCAATGAGAAAGATAAGTTAGTGCCCACAAGAACAATCACAGGATGGAGAGTTTGTGTTGATTACAGGAAGCTCAATGAGGCGACAAGGAAGGATCATTTTCCATTGCCCTTCATTGATCAGATGCTAGAGGGTTTAGCGGGCTATGCATTCTACTGTTTTCTTGACGGATATTCAGGATACAACCAAATTGCAATTCATTGTGAGGACCATGAGAAAACAACGTTCACGTGTCCATATGGGACTTATGCTTACAGAAGAATGCCGTTCGGCCTGTGCAATGCTCCTGCCACTTTTCAGCGATGCATGATGTCCATTTTTCATGACATGGTGGAGCGAACAGTAGAAATATTCATGGACGACTTCTCGGTTTATGGGAACTGCTTTGACAGCTGTTTGAACAACCTCGAAGCGGTGCTCATGCGATGCAAGGAAACTAACTTGGTCTTAAATTGGGAGAAATGCCACTTCATGGTCACAGGAGGAATTGTCCTTGGGCATAAAATTTCAGAAAAAGGGATAGAAGTGGACAAAGATAAAGTAGAGGTGATAGAAAAGCTGGCTGTGCCCACCAATGTAAAGGATGTGCGAAGTTTTCTGGGGCATGCAGGGTTCTATCACCGGTTTATCAAAGATTTTTCAAAGATTGCACTACCCTTGTCTTCCCTACTTCATAAGGAAGCTGAATTTGTATTCACCACAAGCTGTGTACAGGCATTTGAACTCTTGAAGAGCAAACTGATCAATTCACCAATACTAGCGGGACCTGACTGGGAGAAACCGTTTGAAATAATGTGCGATGCAAGCGATAATTGTGTGGGAGCTGTTCTTGGACAGAGGATTGAAAAGAAGTTTCAGCCCATCTACTATGCGAGCAAGACGCTAAACGAAGCCCAGCAGAACTACACAACTACCGAGAAGGAACTTCTTGCGGTTGTGTATGCTTTCGACAAATTCAGGCCCTACCTGGTGTTATCTAGGGTGATTGTTCACATAGACCACGCAGCGTTGCGATACTTGTTCGTAAAGAAAGATGCTAAGCCAAGGTTGATCCGATGGTTGTTATTACTCCAGGAGCTTGATCTGGAAATTAAGGATAAAAAGGGAACGGAGAATGTCGCAGCAGATCATTTGTCAAGGATTGATCACAAGGGCAGCCTGGAAGAAGCAGAAATCGTTGAAAGGTTTCCTAACGAGCATCTATATGCGGCACAGTCTGCGCCATGGTTCGCTGATATAGCTAATTACCTTGCAACTTCGCTCAAACCACACAACCTATCCACGAATCAAAAAAGGAAGTTTTTATCTGAAGTCAAATATTACTTTTGGGATGACCCTTACCTTTTCAGGTTGTGCGCGGACCAAATCATTCGAAGATGTATATCGCGAGAAGAAGGACAGGATGTTCTAAGCCACTGTCATAACCGTGAAGCCGGAGGACACCATAGTGCAAGCCGAACCGCAGCCAAGATTCTCCAATCAGGTTTTTTCTGGCCCACTCTTTTCAAGGATGCTCATGCCTTCGTTAGCACTTGCAATGAGTGCCAACGAACTGGCAACATTTCGGCTCGAAATGCTATGCCCCTCAACAACATAGTTGTGTGCGAAATTTTTGACATTTGGGGCATAGATTTTATGGGACCATTCCCGACTTCCTTAGGTAATAAATACATCTTAGTGGCTGTGGATTATGTGAGCAAGTGGGTCGAAGCAATGGCTAGTCCCACCAATGACATCCGAGTGGTAGTAAAATTTCTGAAAAGGCTGTTTGCCAGATTCGGGGTCCCGCGAGCGATCATCAGTGATCAAGGGACCCACTTCTGTAATGCGAAATTTGAAAAATTAATGGGGAAACTTGGAGTCTCACACAGAGTTGCCACACCATACCATCCACAAACCAGTGGACAGGTGGAGATCTCCAATAGAGAAATAAAAAGAATTTTAGAGAAAACTGTTGGCAACTCTCGGAGGGATTGGGCAAACAAGCTCGATGATGCTCTATGGGCATATCGTACCGCTTATAAAACACCCATTGGAATGTCTCCATTTCGTTTGTTATACGGGAAATCTTGTCACCTGCCGGTGGAAATGGAACACCATGCATTTTGGGCGTTAACATTTTAAAATTTTGAGACACAGGCTGTTGGTGAACAGAGAAGTTTACAACTGAGCGAAATGGAGGAATTCAGACTGTTCTCGTATGAAAATGCGGTGAATTACAAAGCCAGGACCAAGCAGTGGCACGACAAAAAGCTCATGAACAAGGTGTTTCATGAGGGACAAAACTTCCTTCTCTACAATTCACGATTGAGGCTCTTTCCAGGAAAGCTCAAGTCAAGATGGTCAGGACCATTCATAGTGAACCGTGTATTCGCACATGGAGCTGTTGAAATTTTCAAGTACGGGGGTGATCCTTTTAAGGTGAACGGGCAAAGATTAAAACCATATTTAGAGAACGATCACACAAGGAAGATCGATACTGTTCATTTCCAAGATCCCCCAAGTCAGTAAAAGCACGAGAACAGGGTGTCCGCTACAAACACCAATTGTAGCACAAGTAACTTTGCATTTTATTGTTTTTTTTATTTTTACTTTTATTTTTATTTTTATTCTTGTGTCAAATGTGTTGAGTTTTACTTCATAATGAGTATCTTCTGCCCAGGCACAATTGTAAAACCTAAAAATCCTTCCAAGGGTGAGGTAGTACAATTGTACCTGTTTTGTAGGGAATGGAATATCGTAGAAATTAGGGCGGTAAAAAAAAATTTATCAAAAGCTAGGAAAAGTGGAACGTCCACTCCTATACCCATAGGCAATCATACCGCCTGTTTTTCTCCTCGATATGATTGAACGGTTAGGGGGAAATAAATGCTAAACTCAAATCTTGACCGTTCATCACCCCCTCATTCTAATTCGAAAATACACGCCTTTCTGCCAATCTGTCCAGGTGGCCGACTCTGATTCGACCTCATAATGACAGATTGACGAAGAGACGCCTCATTTCCCCTACTTAAAGAAGATTTATCTCATTTCAGTCCGTCTTTCACCATGTTTCTTTCTTTTCTTTGAGATTTCTTTTCACAAAGGCAGTTCATGATCTGTGCCCTGTACCACTGGAAAACCCTACTTAAACTAGAAAGCGAAATGAGAACCCGAGGCTCGGGCAAAAACGTGAAAATAGAGGGATCTTCCAAGAAAGAAAAAGCAAAAGCAAAAATGGCGGAGCCAAGCACTGTGGCTTTTGTCCCGGATGAAAAGCTGGTCAAGAAACTCTCCCAGTTTAAAGACGCCTCTGTACAGGCGTACTATGATAAGTTAGCAAAATTTCAGTTCGGACCCATCCGAACAGTTTGCTAGGAATCCCTAAAGAGGCTGAAGCTCGAGGATCGTGTGCGCACCCTCATGAAGGCCAGTCATTTTGAATGTTTCTTTGAAATGACGGAACCTGCCTATCGGGAACTGACACTCGAGTTCTTGGCCACCTTTAAGCACAACACTGAGATAACCGAACCTGACGAAGAGGGAAAATTTAGCTTCAGGCTCATGGGTCACTCCCAGAGGCCTTCGCTTAACCTGTTTAACCAGATGCTTGGTGCTGCCGACGATGACGATCTAGAATCCGAGAGCTATAAAGAGGCATTCACCACAACGCCTGATGTTTTTGACCCTGTGGTCTTCTGGGAATCACTTTCAGGACAGAAACATTATGACGGCAGTTCGTCCAAGGCGTCCAATATCGATGATTACGTTGTTCGGTATTTGCACAAGTTGATCTCCGGTACAATCTTCGCCCGGGAAAACCAAGCCACCATGCCACATGCAGATCTCACCGCGTTGTGGAGTATGGCAGTTGGACCGAGAATGAATTTGGGATTCTGGTTCGGAGAATACATCAGCACTTTTTCCAAGAAAAACTCATCGATCATTTGTTGTGGAAGCATTGTCACCAGGATTGCGGAGTCAATCAGGGTTTTTAAACCTGAAGACCACTCCCGTCTCACGATTGTGAATCACCCTGACCCGATTGATCTCAAGAGCCTCCAAAAGATGCTATTCGGAAAACTGGTGAACGGGAAGTGGGTCTGGATGTCTGACTTTGTTACATCTCGGCAGACTGAAAGCCGAAAAAGGAAAAGCGAGCCTACTGTATCAGTGTCGTCAAATTCCGAGCAAGTCGAGAAGCCGAAGGACTTAGACTTTTATAAGAAGTGTGCAAAGCTGACCAGCGAGGATGTAATGGATTGATTCAACGCCCTGTTTCCCCAGAATCTGGCAAACCGCGAAATGATATTCGCCATGGAGCAAAAATACGCGTCGCAACAAGGAGAGATCGATATGCTCAAGAGCCTTTGCATTGAGGAGCATGCTAAGGAAAGTCCCTCTGGTTTCTCTGTAAAAAGTCCGGTAAGACAAGTGCCCGAAACACCTGCCAGTGCTAATGTTAAGGCTAATGCTGCTGCCTCCTCGAAAGAGGAGGGTATTCCGGCCCCTGTGGATAGAGATGTTAACTCCTCTCTTTCCTATCACGCCTGATCTGTACCGATAGTCGTTGTCCTAGCATCTGGTAACCTCTAACACCCTCACTCTATCATGTTATGGTCTGCCTATTTTATTAACAATCTGCTGCCGTGATTCATAACATTGAGGACAATGTTTTATTGTTTTTTGGGGGTGGATTGTGTGTGTCACAATTTATTGCAGAAATAATATGTTAAATGCTTTTAATTTGTTTGTTTAAATTAGTAATTTGATGTAGAACAAATATCCCTTGAGAATTTTTGCACATGTCCTTGGTAATTATTGTTTATTTCCATATTTTTAATTTTTTTCTCTCCGCTTGTGCATGTTCCATCTAGGGAATTGTTCGGTGTTCTGTAGGAATCAAAGAATAGACTGTGCATGCTTTGGTGTAATGGTTGTGTTACTTTCTTGTTTGCACCTCGTGTCCCTAAATTTCAGGAAGTTCCAAGAATTTTGAAATTTTTAATTCCTCTTTCAAAATTAGTAACCATTGCCTTACTGCATTTTCCCCAAAAATAGTGAGAACTTGAGCCTTAAAATGCATCTTTGCTATGCATTAATTTTTATGAGTGGGCCAGCGCTCACTATCTTTAGGGAGAATTTGCCTTGGTGCCCTGTTGAAATGGTGATTTGTTCTGACTTTCATAGGAAGAAAGAGGCATTTAGTTACCCTCTCCGCTACACAAAAGGCACATGTGCTTTGCACCCCAATGATTAGGATACCAAGTCGAGCCATGACCTGCTCTTTCTGAAAAACCGCGAATGATAACCCTCTCCTTTCACTTATAAGTCAAAAACACCCTGAGTTCTGTCTTATGCTTTGAAAAGCCAATTGTTTAAAATAAAAAAATCATGTGCTTAAGTTTTGCGAAAAGAAGCAATTGAGCAAACTATGCTTAAGGAAAAGATTGAAAGAACTGGGGAATATAACAAGAGGAGAAAGGAACCTTAATGAATATTCAAAAGAGTACTAGATTATGAGTAAACAGGTTGTGTAGATAAAAGAGTGTGTAAATAGCAATCATTATAGGCTGCGTATGTTAAATAAAATTGCAAAAAGACAGAATTCATACACTTAAATAGCCTTTCACTGTCAAACCAGAGCCTAAACCGAACATTACAACCTATATAAGTCCTTTGGACTATGTCAGGAGGAACTTTGACCCATGGATTCGGGACCAATAGGCAAACTCGCACCCTAAGGGTGTGGTGTCTGAGCTGAGGAGTGAAATCACATGCTTAGTCCTATGGCGAAAAGATGCCATGTGAGTGAGTGAATTGTTCCATTCCTTAGTGAGGCATGTCTGGCAGTTGGTGACTCCTGGTGATAGAGGACGTCTAAATTTTAAGATTTAAGGAATTTCTTGAGCAAAAAGGACACAATTTTTAAAACGAGTTTTAACTCTTCGATGAAACCTTAGCATGCATCTGTTCATTTCCTCTTTATGCCGAGCGTTCTGTGTCTATGTATTCTTCTGTCTCGTTCCCTGAAACTAATTTCATTCCTAACTTTCTTTTTCTGATTCCTTCTTACAATTTGTTGCTTGAGGACAAGCAAAGGTTCAATTTGGGGGTATTTGTTAGGCATGAAATTGACTAAGTTTAACATAGTATTTATAAGGGAATTTGGGTGTTTTATTATGTCATTTGGTAAGAAATAAGGGCTAATTACTGTCCTTGTGCAGATAAGCAAAGAGAAATGCTAAACTCGCTGGAAACAGCTTGTTTTGCTAAAGCCAAGAGGAGTGGAGCTTTACTTATATCCAGCGGTCAAACGCCGGATTTTCCAATGACAGACAGCGACAGATCATGGTGGCAGTGGCAGGGAAAGCGGCAGGTGAAAGTGTGTGGCGATGGGATTGCCTAAAGAAGCAAGATGACTTGAAGTATCACCCCCTTGAGTGTTCAAGGGTTAATCGAAATTTAATCATTTTAGTTTATTTTAATTGTAGTTGGTAGTTGACTTATTTTGTAGAAAGGGTACGAAAGTTGTACCTATTTTGGCCTCTGTCTTTCCCTTTAAATAGGTGAAGCAAAGAAAAGTTTAGACGGGGGATTTTTAGTATTTTGTTAGTAACATAGAATAGAAGAAAGAGGGAGCTCCCATGGAGTCTCAAGCTGTATCAAGAACCATTGTCTGCTCACTGCTCGATATGAGTGAGTAGTCCTTTTGAATGGGAACGGCCTGGCCGACCCGGTGATGTAAGTGTTACAATGTTTTTATGAATATTTCGTATTTTGCCAATGTTGTGGTCAATCAGGGTTTAACTTTCTTGTTTAAGCATGTATGTATGTGTTAGATGAATGATAGGACACTACTTTCATCTTCACCGATATCTCTATTGATCTCCCAACTTCGAAGCTGACAAGTTAGAAGGTTGTGTCAAGGGTTTTCTCATCTAGAAATGCAGTTTTGTTCTTAATGCTAGAAAGAACGTATCTTTAGGACGCTAAAGGTATTAGTAAATCTTAGGAGTTTGAGAACACACGAAAGTTGACTCAAACTCACTTCAAACTGAAACTTTGGCTTCATTGGCATTGTCTTGTATTCATGGAATATTGTAAGACGTAGCACACCGTGTTCGGCTATATCGAGCCTGTTCTATTCTCTAAAATCTTTGCAAAGTTATTTCATTTTCTTGTTTCATCAGTCTGCCTGAATTGTTAAGAAACCAAAATCAAACAATCAACGATAAAAGAGGACACTGTTGTGGCACACACTGTTTAGCAACGATTTCTAATATTGATTTGAATCACAATCCCTGTGGAGACGATACTCACTTATCACTTTATTACTTGTATCTAGTGCACTTGCTAGAGTCTAATCTGGGGACAACAGATGTAGTAATTGAAAATTTGTATAACAAAAGTTCTAATTATATTGGCGAATACAAGATTGATCGGTTTGAGGGCCAAATTTACAAAAGCAATAGGAGTTTGAATTTGTGATACAAACTCGGTTTGGTTGGTTGATAGGATTATTAGACCAAACGCAAAGTAACTCGGTTTTTGAAATACTTTGAAAAAAGAAATACAAAATCAGTAGCAGTTTGAATTTATGATACAAATGTATCAAATCCGTTTTAGATAGGGAAATAGTTTGAATTTATGATACAAAGGTATCCATGTTTGGTAGGAATGAGTTTTAGGTAGGAATGGGTTTTAGGTATGGATGGTAATATTTAGGTATTTTGTATCTACTCAGGACGATTCGAATCATGTATAAAAAGAAATATGATGCAAAAAGAGAGAAATATTCCATAAAGTATGAAATCAGAATGGAATTTACTCACCATATTTAGAGAAAAACGAATTAATTATTTTTTTAGTATGTTTTAATTTTATTCAATTTGGTTATTTAAAATATTTGAATGTTTTCCTTCAAAAAAAAATATTTGAATGTTTTAATTTGTTTGTTAAATTGGTGAATGAATTAAACTTGTGGAATATTTATTTTATTTATATTATTTATTTATTTTTATTTATTCTTAACGGATAAAAGTACATACGAATTAAATGGAATACTTATAGTATAATGACACAAGATAGGAAATCTATTTTAAAAAAACAATTGGTTATATCAAAATTTGACTTGCTCAATCAAACACCTTGTGGCTTTGGCCGAGTGGTTAAGGCGCTTGCCTGCTAAGTAAGTGGGGTTTCCCCGCGTGAGTTCGAATCTCACAGGCCACGATTTATCTCAATTTTTAAAAGTTTTCAATCTCTCTTACAAAATCAACTTTTAAAAAAAATGGTTCAAAATGAAATGGTCGGAAATCAACTTTAAAAAAAATGGTTCAAAATGAAATGGTTGGAAATTAAGAAGTATTGCAAATGACATTTGCCAGATCCTTGACGTCTAGATGCAGAAATTCATGGTAAGTACACGTACCAAATATTTTCCATTGATGCATATTACAAACATTATGATATACGCTTTGAATTTGTTTTGTCAAACCATTTTTCGGAAATCATCTTAAAAGAAAATTCAAGAAATTTGTTTGAATTAAAGATATCATAATTAAAACTTCACTTGTTTAGTGATGAAAAAAGCAAGAATGCATGAAGTTAGGTAAATAAATGGAAAATATAAAAGAAAACAAAATGTAATTTGCCTCTCTTGAATTTTCATTGCTTTATGCATAGAAAATCACTATAAATATTGGATTATTAATCATTTAAGTTTCAATAATATTTAGCTTCATCACTAATAATAAGTATTAAGAAAGTATTACCGATTTTAAAGAAGGTTATAGGGAAAATTAAAAAAATTAAAACCATTTTAATATATAGATTCTTCAAGATATTTGTATTTATATGGTTGATTTTTTTTCTTGTAGTTTAAAATTAATAAAGATTAGTATATATAAGTGCTTGTATTTTGTGTTGTGTATTAAGTATGAGAATAAAATCATGTATTGGCAAGCCAAAATGAGTGGTGTAGTAATTGAAGATTTATATAACAAAAGTTCTAATTACATTCGTGTATACAAGATTGATCGGTTTGGGGGCTAAATATGGGTGCATGATTTATTTATTTTTGCTCAATCAAACTCGCTCGATTTTGAGCAATTAAATAGGTTATTTTTAAATTAAGTCAAAATTTATTTTATTTTTATCCCGCAAAAGTTTAATATCAATTTTTCTAGTAAGTTCTGAAAGCTACTCTCTCCGAAAACTATAAATTGTAGTTTTTTCTAAAAATGTTTTTATATGCTTTTAAGAAAATCAATTTTGTTTTATTTTATTTTACCAAACAGTGCTTTAACTGGAGAAGTTGTGAAAATTGCTTTTAAGATTTGCGAAAATAATACCAAATACAGACATTGTGACACTGTAGAGTAGGATTAAAAAATAAACTAATTCCTACTTAGATACCTCTTTTCTATTTCTAATCAACATTAAAAAAAATATCTTGAATTAAGAGTCAATTTTGCTTTTAAAGTCGGTGGATAATTTAGTTCAAATCGGAATTTATATATTAATTTAAGGGAAAAGTATAAAAATAAACCTTGTGGTTACACCCATTTTCGAACCGCACACATGTGGTTTAAAAGTTTGCAAATTGGTACCATGTGCTTCATTCCGTTAGCAAACATAGACATTTTTATCTAACGGTGTTAAAATAGATGAGTTGGCAGTCAAAGTCTGATAACCCGCGAAGCCCAAAACGGGTTATATTCATTTCGCAAGCCCAGCCCATATTAAAGCACCATGGGCTAAGATTGGACGGGACCCGAATGAAGGAAGCGGGCGCAGCGAGTAAACCGCCCCGAATTCCTAAACGGAGCGCCAAGACTCCCACTCAGAACCACGTTCGTTGCCATGAAAACCACGAAAGGGACAGGGCCTAAAAAGGGGTAACCGCCCTCAGAACGTGGCCCACTAAGGAGTAACCACCCTCGGCGGTTACCCAAAAAACACCTATAAAAGGCCCTAAGAATAAGGGAGGAGGTACGTTCACATTTTTTCCCACAAAGCTATTGCTAAATTATAGACTCATTCTGACAAAAACTGACTTGATCGTCGGAGAGTTTTCCCGGAGATCCTGTCTCCGGTTTTGTTTTGCAGATAACTCCGGCAAAGGATATCAAAGCGGATCCAGCAAGTTATCATTGGTGCGGTGAGCGTGGAACTTTTTTACCAACATTTGGTTAAAGGTACACGAAGAACATGTCAGAACCATCACGAACGACCGGCGTTACCACTAGATCAACCAGTATGAACTCCAGGGGACCACGGATTGCGAATTCGCAACCTGCAAGTGCACAGCCTGTGGGGCCTGGCTCATCGGGTCCTTCGGGACAATTGAGTCCCTTATTGGAAGTCCAAGTGCAAGCTGAGATGGAAATGTCCAATAGTGATTTTGTGCAGATGGCAGGACAAGTCTTGGCTTCGAACATGAGCCAGGCGGCTGGAGATCGAATGATTAATTTACTAACGGCCCTCGCCGAACACAATACCGCCGTGGCGGCTGCTCCTCAAGAACCTGTGGTTATCTCAACGCAATCACCGACTATTCCTGTCATACCTGTCCTTCCGCAGCCATCTCAGGAGCCCAATCAAGTGGGCCAGAGTAGTCGCACAAACCCACACAGCCACCCGAGCAACTACTCGCACCCAGATCTCATTACGACGATACATCCGACCTGGCAGCCATCCCAACCGTTGCCAGGGGTACAAGGCACTCTTCCGCAACAGCAAGTGGAACCTTTTCCTCACGGACATTCAGAGTTGATGACTCCTGGGCGGGAGCACACATGGAACTTTGATCCTATAACGGGACAGCTGTTAGTCCCCCAACAGGCACACGTCTCAACACCGATGGGCGGGTGGATGCCACCCAGAATTCACCAGCAGCGGATGGAAGAAGTCCGGCGAATACCCGATATTGACTTAGAAGATCAATTACGAAGCATGATGGAGCGAATGGGGTACTCGCCTAGGCCGAGAGCAGAGGTCCAGAGCGATTCACCTTTTGCCCTTTCGCTGCGGGAATTCATTCCAGATCACAGAATCAAAGCACCTGCCATACCAAAATACTATGGGGATCCAAATTCTGACCCTGAGGCTCATGTCAGGAACTACCGAGAGTTAATGGATGTTGCAGGGGCAAGCGAAAGCATAATTTGCAGGTTATTCTCGACAACTTTGGGCGGTGCGGCATCTGATTAGTTTTGATCTTTACCGGCAGAATCTATTCACAATTGGCAACAATATAGTCGGGATTTCTGTGCAAAGTTCGTGGGCTGTAAAGCGGCAGATGTGACAGATAGGCGGCTGAAGGAGATCAAACAGAGAAACTATAATTCCCTAAGGGAATTTATTGTCGCCTTTAACGATATCCTAGTGCGATTGCAGAACCCGGATATCGTGAGTATTCGCAACATCATGGCGGATGGAACCACAGATTGGAGCATGCGGAAAGAAATCATCTGTAACAAACCACGCACTGTAGCCGAGCTCATGAAGATAGCAAAGGAATTCATGGAAGTGGATGATGTCAACAGGGAACATAGGGCCCAAACTCGGCGAGAAAGAGATGCCGCAAGAACCACTTCGGACAGTCGGCGTCAGACCCAGTCCAAAAGTAATTTTGTTCGAAGAGGTGATCGTCCCTTTCAAGGTGGAGGACATCACACACCACTAAACACGACTCGCCAAGAGGTGTTACTTTGGATCGAAAAGAGCCCCTTGAAGAAGGATGTGCGGTTCCCCGAGGTGAAAGGCCGAACCAGTTTGGGGCGCTATCCCAGTAAGTATTGCAGGTTCCACAGGTTGAATGGCCATGACACAGATGATTGCTACGAACTGAAGAAGGAAATAGAAAAACTGATCGAGAGAGGCAAGCTGAGTCAATTTGTAAGAAAAGAAACAGCTGATGAGAAAACAACGCTCCCGCATGAGGGAGAAACACGGCCAGAAAAGAAGCAGAAGAAAGGGGTGATAAACGTGATAGCAGGCGGAATCTACGAGCCTCCAACAAAAAGAACTCGCCGTGAATGGCGAAAGAGCAACACACATAGGGGGGATGCCCTCAATTACTCCTTTGCGAGAATCACGGAGCCACATGCGGATGCCCTGGTGATCACGATGGCCGTTGAAGGATGGGACGTCAAGCGGGTCCTTATCGACACGGGCAGTTCTTGCAACGTCATTACCCGGACAGCATTCAACAAGTTGGGAATCAACGACGAGCGTGTAGAACACACCTTCATGGATGTAACTGGTTTTGGGGGTCAATCCTCCCAAACAAGTGGGCAGGTGGTGTTGGAGGCAGAAATGGGCGATAAGAATCTAAAATGGTGAGGTGATTTAGAATTCGCAATTGTTGATCTCCCACTGGCCTACAACATAATTCTGGGACGGCCATTCCTGTCGGAGACGGAGTCGCTCATCTCAATGAAGCATTTGACGTTACATTTGCCAACACACCAAGGGCGAGTCATAGTTGAAGGTGATCAACTTGTATCTCAACAGGCCTATACATTATCACTTGAACCAAAACCGGAAGAGGGGGATAAAGTCGAAGAGAAGCTGCCGGCGGAAGCATTGGGAGAAACGGAACTATTCGCCATCTCGAATGACAAGAACGTGCGAATAGCGGCTGGACTCTCAGAAGAAACAAAGAAAGCCATTACCGAGGTATTGACCCAATGTGAGTCGGCATTTGCCGCCCCAAATGAAGTGCTAAAAGGAATAAGCCCTGACGTAGTAACCCATCGGTTGAATGTAGACAAAGGGGCAACCCCAGTGCGGCAAAAGAAGAGGGGACATGCTCTTGAGCGGCAAAAGGCGATTGAAAAAGCAGTGGCGGACTTGCTAAGGTCGGATGCGATTCGAGAAGTCACCTATCCGGAATGGCTAGCCAATGTGGTGCTAGTCAAAAAGCCAAATGGAACGTACAGAATGTGCGTCGACTTCAAAGATCTGAACAAGGCATGTCCGAAGGATATGTATCCGCTTCCTAACATTGATATATTGGTAGATGGAACTGCAGGATATGAAGCCTTATCATTCACCGACGTGAAATCCAGTTACCATCAGATACCCATGGAGAAGGCGGATGAAATCAAAACATCGTTCATAACTCACCAGGCGACTTATTGCTTCAAGGTGATGCCTTTCGGATTGAAAAACGCGGGAGCAACATACCAGAGGATGATGAATAAGATATTTTCAGACAAATCCGGCGAGAACTTCTCGATCTATGTTGATGACATGATCATCAAAAGCAAGAAAATGCAAGACCACCCACGGGATATCAAAGAAATCCTAGAAGTGTTGATCAAATATGGCCTCAAATTGAACCCAGAGAAATGCACATTCGGAGCAAGAGCGGGAAGTTCCTGGGTTTCATTGTTAGCGGCAAAGGGGTTGAGGCGAATCCTGAGAAGGTTAAAGCAGTAATGGAGATGAAGACGCCAAGGAACATAAGGGAAGTACAGAGACTGAACGGGCGGTTGGTGGCATTAGGGCGATTCATATCATGCTCAGCTAGGCGATGTCTACCTTTCTACAATGCCATCAAAAAATCCAAGTCCTTTGAATGGACGCCCGATTGTCAAGAAGCATTTGAGGGGATAAAGCGATTACTATGTTATCCGCCCTTAATGAGCAGGCCGGAAGACGGAGAAGATTTGTTTCTTTATGTATCCGTCACCAGCATGGCGATATGCACTGTGATGGTGCGAGAAGAAAAAGGGCAACAATATCCAGTGTACTACGTGAGCAAAGTCCTGAAGGATGCAGAACTCCGGTATTCGAAGTTGGACAAAATGGCCCTCGCAGTGATAACCACGGCGGCTAGATTGAAACCATACTTTCAGGCGCATACTATCATTGTGAGAACTGGCATCCCAATGCGAAAGGTACTGCAGAAACCTGACGCATCTGGCCGGTTGATGGAATGGTCAATTCACCTGAGCGAATGATCGAGTTCTTACGAGAGAACATTATCATGCGATTTGGGATCCCGCAGAAGCTTATAACCGACAATGGCACCCAGTTCAACTGTGCCAAGTTCAAAACATACTGCGAAAGCATGGGAATCAAGAATCATTTTTCTTCTGTAAACCATCCCCAATCAAATGGTATGACAGAAGTTACCAACAGGGCCATGGTTCAAGGCATCAAGAAGCGGCTAGGTGACAAAAAAACAGGTTGGGCGGATGAGATACCCCATATGTTGTGGGCATACAGAACCTCTGTAAAGGCAGCAACAGACGAAACACCTTTCTCGCTAGTTTATGGAGCCGAACCAGTCCTACCTGTTGAAATCAAGTCGCCCACAGATCGGACAATTTATTATTGCGACACACAAAATCCTATCAACATCAGAGATGCTTTGGATTCTGTAGAGGAACGAAGAGAGAAAGCTTACATGCGAATGGCAATGTACCGCAATAGAATCAAGAAATACCATGACAGAAGAATGCGAAAAGTAATAATCAACGAAAACGACTTGGTCTTGAAAAAAGCGGATAAAATACAATCCAGAGATGGCAAAGGAAAGCTGGGCGTCAACTGGATCGGACCATACAAAGTATCCAAGAAGCTGGGACCAGCCACTTTTGAAATAGAAGAAATGAGCGGAAAGAAGCTCCCGCGCACCTGGAATCTAGAGAATCTACGCCTATATAGAAAGGCCGAGTAGTTCGAGGAAATGACGAGTACTCTTTTTCCTTTTATGAGTTTTTCCCACTGGGTTTTCTGATAAAAGGTTTTAATGAGGCTTCGATCCCGCAGAATTGGTGTACATATGTAATAAACTTTTTCTCGTCATCAATAAAAGTTATTACATTCACTCAGTATGTTACAACAAAATGCGGATTCTTTACAAAAACACATAAATGTGTTGCCTCTTAAAGAAAGGCGGATGCATGATTACGCATCACTCGCAAAAAACCTTAGGGTTAAAATCAAAAACACATAAATGTGTTGCCTGTTAAAGAAAGGCGGATGCATGATCACGCATCACTCGCAAAACCTTATGATCAAAACTTATGACTATTTTCGAAAGAAGAATTATAAGTTAAGGCATAAAATTAAGCGAATAAACGAGTACTCAAAATTGCAAAAAGGGTCTGGCCACCCTAGCTATGAAGAAACACAAATATGGAGTCGGCAAAAAGACAAAGGGCACATATAAAGGGCAAAAAAGTGACAATCACACACATATGAAAAGCAACAACCGAAAGAAAATATATATATCAGAACGGTTTGTTACATGGTTTTTACATACAAAAGTCCAAATATAAGTTAAGCTATGCTACAGCTTCCTCTCCTTCGCCCCTAATGCCCTCCTGGACTGCGGCGACTCCCTCATCTCCTCCGATAGGAGGATCTACTTCAAGCGAATCCTCAACCCTTGAATCGGTAACCGCTTCAGTAACCTCTTCGGCGAGAGGTACCTCTTGCACAGGCTGAGAAACGGCTTGGGGTGCCTCTCCTTCCGCGGGCTGAATAGGGATCTCGCAGCCAATCGGAGGATCCTGAAGACTCTTCCAATCTAAGAAGAGTACCTCATCCATATCAGCATCCTCGGCTTCCAGCTTATCCCACTCCCCAGTTAAATCCTTTTCAGGGATGGGAACTTTGGGGCGGTTAAGTACTAGACCCTGATGCCCATGCTCATAAGCCGCATGAATCCGCTCCCCATACCAGTAGATGCGGGCGCCATCTTCAGCCAAAATCTCCTCAACCCTCTTCTTTTGGGCCTCCTTGAAAGCAGCTAGGTCGTCGAGGGCTTTTTGCAGTTCATCGGACTTGGCCTGAAGGGATTTAAGGGCCTCCTCCTTCTCGCCCACGGCCTTCTGACAGGTGCCCTCTAGGACCTTCACCTTCCATTGGACATCATCATAAAGCGACTTCTGAGTCGCCAATTCCGTACCAAGACTTTCCAACTCCTTGGCTCGCTCTACATCCCTTCGGAGAATGCCCTCAGCGAAATTGATAATCTGCATATAACACGTCTCACAAATAAAAATGGGCGAATAGAAATATGCGGTTACAATGAACACAAGATATTTGAAAGCGAAAGGACAAAGCAATAATATACTTCTACAGAACGCTTCTCGATCCCTTCCACAGCAATAGGGAGCGATACTTGCTCGCGCACACGGGAGGCAGAGGGAAGTCGCCCGAGGACATTGCATATGGAAGATACAATATCCTTGCAAGAGAAATTCACGGCCAGGCCGAAAGTCCTAGTCCACCATCCGCTAATATCGGGGATTGGCTGCAAAAGCATAAAGAAAAATATCAAGAGAATGGCAGATAGCTCATGAAGAAAAAGTAGCAATACGAGAGGGAGTAGATCAAGATACCTCGTGAATGGGGGTACTGCTCTTTCCTTTAGATGAGGCGGATACAGGTGCGCCGCCAACAGTAAGGGACACAGAAGTGTTCTTCTTTTTAGAACGAAAAGACTCTATATCCGCACTTATCTTCCGCTTCCTGGTTAAAGGAAGATCCTCAGAGGCAGAAGCGGGACCTTGTGAAGCGGAAGCCCTAACCGGGGAATCCGCCCCAATAGAAGGAATCGTCCCTCCAGAAGGATCCGCCCCTACAACGGAAGTGGTTTCCGTCATCCGCTTCTTTCTTCTCGCCAGGGCTTTGGCCTCCCGATCTGCAGCGATTTGAGATAAAGGATCACCCATGCAAAGGGTTAAAAGAAACCATCAACTTGGAAATAAAAAGTACCTTGCACAAAAACGCGATAAGGAATATAGACAACACGATCCCCCTCGCGGTATGCAATCACCACTCGGCTCCTTAGCATATGAAAGGCCTGATCGTATGTCCATACAAAAGGTGGAGTGCTCTTCAGGAACTTGATAACGGCGGATTCTTCCTGGCTGGGATACCCGAAGTTCAAACTCTTTACGTTGGGTCGGCTCCAGCAACGAAGGAAGTTCAGGTTCTCCTCATTAAACTTGATGAAAAAGTAAGATCGATCCCACTCGCGGATCTTGTTCAGCTTCTCGTCAAAACCATAGTATCCGCTCTGGCGGATGAAAGTGAAATACCCCGCCGAGCTTTTGAAATGGTGGAGCTTGGAGAAGATTTTGGGCGAAAAGGGAACCTCCAAACAATCCGCTAAGAATTTGTCCAGAGTCAAATCGGCCCAGCCGTTAGGGTGCAATTGCCCGGGCGCGATTCCGTAACCGCCTAGGACGGAAGCAATCTCATCCGCCAGCGGATAAGTGAAGCCGCAGATAATCTGGGCCACGAAAATAGTGAAGTACCCCTTTGGGTAATCGCCCGGTCCCCTATCCTCCCCAGGAATGATAATCTCGAGACCTCGGAGCCAGGGATAATGCTCCCGCAAATCATCGATTGTCTCTTGACAAACCAGACTTCCCGACCTGTCCTTCTTTGGTAACAAACGAGGGGTTGGGACAGGTGGCGGAATTAACTTTTTGGGGTCAAAACCTAAACCCTCGTCGGTTGTATTCGCCAGATGAAGGAAGTCGACGGGATGAGAATTACACCCAGGAGAGCTGGTCGAAGCTTCCTCAACCATCTCTTCGACCTCGTTAGAGACCTCGCGGACATAATCGTCGTCAAACGGCGCGAAGTCGAGGTCTGACATGATCGATAAAAGGAAAACAGAAGCAAAAAGTTGAACAAGGAACAAATGTGAAAAGAAAAACTTACATGAAAACGACAACACAGTGAAGTGACGGGATTAAGAGGTCAACATCGGAAAAGAAGTAACGGAATTAAAAGGTCGACGCCGGAGAAAACGAAAGAGGGGAAATGCACAAGTTCAAAAACTTTGAAATAATCGGACAAAGACGAAGCGTCCCCTATAAAAAGACCCTAAAAGGGCTCTTACTAGACCAAGGGGGAGGCATGTGATAACCCGCGAAGCCCAAAACGGGTTATATTCATTTCGCAAGCCCAGCCCATATTAAAGCCCCATGGGCTAAGATTGGACGGGACCCGAATGAAGGAAGCGGGCGCAGCGAGTAAACCGTCCCGAATTCCTAAACGGAGCGCCAAGACTCCCACTCAGAACCACGTTCGTTGCCATGAAAACCACGAAAGGGACAGGGCCTAAAAAGGGGTAACCGCCCTCAGAACGTGGCCCACTAAGGAGTAACCGCCCTCGGCGGTTACCCAAAAAACACCTATAAAAGGCCCTAAGAATAAGGGAGGAGGTACGTTCACATTTTTTCCCACAAAGCTATTGCTAAATTATAGACTCATTCTGACAAAAACTGACTTGATCGTCGGAGAGTTTTCCCGGAGATCCTGTCTCCGGTTTTGTTTTGCAGATAACTCCGGCAAAGGATATCAAAGCGGATCCAGCAAGTTATCAAAGTCAAAAGTTTAGAAGGGTATTTTTGTCATTTCATTTATTCTATATTTTATAATTTATTATAATTTTAAAATTGTAAATCTCACCCAATAGGTCAGTGACACCTAACATTTTCCATCTCTCCCTCACGTCTCTCTCCCAAATCTTCATCTTCTACAAGCTTCTCCTGCAATTCTGTACATCCCAAATAACACCAAACTTTTCTAATTCTTTCATCTCCTCAACCGAACTCCATAACTCCATTTTTGTTGTGTTTCTTTCTTCAATGGATCAACATAGCAAAGATTACAGGGATCAAAATCTTTTCTAATTTTCTCATCTCCCTCGCCAGAGTTGATTTTTCCATCCAAGCAAAGAACTCTTCTTATTTCGATGGCGTTAAGCATACTGCTACAGAGAATGGATTTCAATGACTGACCGGAACATGAACTTCGAACTTGAACAATTATCAAGAAATAAGAAAAAGGAGGAACCCATTTGAACAATAATAACACTCTACTCCTGATTGCTTAATTTTGTTTTAATTCTTGAATTAATTGCTTAATTTTGTGTTTGAACTAATTTCTGTAGATTTCTTCTATAAAAAAATTCTGCAGATTTCCCAAATTTTTGTTGTGATACACTAAGTTGGATCTGATGAAAACGATGAACAGGCGGAAGGAAAAAGGTGGAGATCGGTGGTGGCACTTGATCGGCGGTGGAATCAGAGTGAACGGAGAACGTTCGAGATGGAGAAAGAGTTTTATATGAACATGATGATTTATCAAAACTTGAATATCTGCTGGCGAGGAAGAATATTCTGTTGGATATGTTTTCTTCTGCCATTAAAGCTTGTAGAAGATGAAGAATTGCAGGAGAAGCTTGTAAAAGATGAAGAGTTGGGAGAGACACGAGAGAGAGATGGAAAATGTTAGGTGTCAGTTATCCATTGGGTGAGACTTAAAATTATAAAATTATAATAAATTATAAAATATAGAATAAATAAAAGGACAAAAATACCCCTTTAAACTTTTGACTTTGACTGCCAACTCAGCTATTTTAACACTATTAGACAAAAATACCTATGTTTGCTAACAGAGTGAAACACATGGTACCGATTTGCAAACTTTTAAACCATGTGGGTGCTGTTCGAAAATGAGCGTAACCACAAGGTTTATTTTTGTACGTTTCCCTTAATTTAATCATAAAATTGATAATGTTTGATAAATTAAACTAAATTTAATAATTTTTTAAATATTAAAATTGATTATATTTAAATTAATTTATCAAATATTATCAATTTCATAACTCAATTAATATTTAAAATTTGATTTGTACTAAGAGATATAAAAAGAAAAAAAAAATCCAACTCTTGATGAGATGCTCATTCCAAGATTTGATAGTGTACTAAGAGATATAAAAAGAAAAAAAATCCAACTTTTAGAGATTTTTAAAGCTTTTAACACTATTAGGGCTCGTTTGGTTCGCGGAATAGAGAGGAATAGAATAGTTATTTCTAAAGAATAGATATTCTCACCTTTGCTTCAATTTTTTTTATTGAATAGGTATTCCATGGAATCTCTATTTCTTCTTTTTATGGAATAGCTATTCTTCAATTTATGCAAGAAATAACTATTTCTAATACTGTATTTTTGTAATTTACAAACCTACCATCCACTAAATCCCTAATCTTCTCTCTAACCAATTTCTCAATGATGAGGACATCTCTAGTCCAAAAGACCAGGGGACCACTTGCGCGGAGCGTGGGCTTATTGTTCGTAAAGGAGGAAGAGAACCACTCAAAGTGAATCTGGCTCAGGGCACCATTCACGCGAAGCGTGAGTTAGAACACGCGGAGTGTGGGAGTGTTGATTAGAGGGGAGAGAGAAGGCCAACAATAGACGAAGAAGACCAGAGGAGCTATTCTGTGGAGTGTCGATCTCCACGTAGAGCGGCAGCAGGTGACGCGGAGCGTGGGATATAACACGCAGAGCATGTGGTCCTTTAAGAAGACTTCCTTTCCAAGTTCTTCAAGGAAGGGGACAAGAGATGTGCTCCCTTTATTTACTGTTTTGCCACCATGTCCTATTTACCCTACTACCACTCCTTTGTTTTATTCCCTAACTACCCCTAGGGTTACCCCCTTTAGTTGTAACCCTAGTCTATCCTTTTGGTCTTTAGTCTTCAATTAGAGGTAGGTATAAATACCTCCTATTTTGTAATCAAGAAGAACTTTTGCATATCAAACTTTCTAGCCTCTTTGAGAGCTTGGGATTTATCCTATTTTTGGTCACTCACCCTTCAAGTTTTAGCTTGAGAAGGCTGTAAGCTTTACTGGTTTATGATTAAAACCTTCATATTGACTTAATTTACATCAATTGGTATCAGAGCTGAGTCATTTTCCTTCTCGGAGACTTCTTCTCCGAAATGGTTCAACCAGGTATCCAATCTGAAGCCATCGGATCCAATGAGCAAAGATTTGAAGCAATAGAATGCGTGCTAAAATAGTTGACTGATTCACTTCGAGAGTTAGATGAGAGGTGTTAGGCATGAAATTGACTTAGTTTAACATAATATTTATATGAGAATTTGGGTGTTTTTGCATTATATTGCAAGATAAAGGACTGATTAATGTTTTTTTATAGGTAAGCATCGATAAAAGCCAAGCTCGCTGGAAATAGCTTATTTCGCTACTGCCAAGAAGGAGTGGAGCCTTTATTTGATCCAGCGGTTAAACGCCGGATACTCAATGACGGACAGCGACAGATCATAGGTGTGGCAGAGGCTGAGGTAGCAGGTGATAAAGTGTTCATGTGGCATTTCCCAAAAGCAATAAGAGACAAGAAGTTTCGACCCTTGAGTGTTCAAGGGTCAAAAAGATCAATGATTATTTTACTTTGCTTTAGTTTTAGTAAAGTGTTGACTTATTTTTCTCTATAATATTTTGAAGGGTACTTTCGGGTACCAGTTGTGGCCCTATCTTTCTCCTTTAAATAGATGTAGCAAAGGAAAGATAGGGCAGGAGGTTGATGATCGGATAATTTACTTTTTAGAATAGTTAAAGCTTTAGAATAGAGCTCCAATGGAGTTTCTCGTTGTATCAAGAACAACTGATTACTCACTGCTCGATATGAGTGAGTAATCCATTTTGAATGGGCAAGGCCAGTCCGGGCCAGTAATGTAAGTCTTATTTCGTTTTCAATGAATGTGTAGTATTTTGCCAATGTTGTGATTGAAGAGGGTTTAACTTCTGTGCTTCGGCATTTATGCATGTGATAGATGAATGTTAGGACACTGCTTGCATCTTCACTGATATCTCTATTAATCTCGCAACCTCGAAGCAGACCTGTTAGATGGTTGTGTCGAAGGTTTTCTTAAATAGAAATGCATCTTCGATCTTAATGCAAGAAAGAACGTATCTTTAGGACGCTAAAGGTTCTAGTAAATCTCAGGAACTTAAGAACACACGAAAGTTGAATTAAGCGGGCATTAAAGTTGATACTTTGGCTTCATTGGCATCATCACTAATTCGTTGGAATGTTGTAAGACTTAGCACAACCTGTTCGGCAGTGCCTAGCCTGTTCTATCCTTTAAACTGTCTTCTATTTGTCATATCTTTCATAACTTTAGCACACTGTTGTCTTAACCATCACACTCAAACAATCAATCCTACTAAAAAGATACCTCTACGCACACACTCTGTTCAGCAACGATTTTCTCATATCATTTTGATCTCAATCCATGTGGATACGATACTTGACTTATCACTTTATTACTTGTATCTAGTACACTTGCTAGAGTCACATCATTGGACAACAAGAGGCACCAAGCGAGCACCCGGGAGTTAACTCTCGCCATTGAAGGCCTCAAGATGGAGGGTCGAAATACCCAAGGACAACTAGCCGGAGATCATCACCGACGATAAGAAGAGCCTATACGGTCTCAACCCAATCGACAACCGACACCACCTCCCAAAAGGAATCACGTGCCATAACCAATGGACCCTCGGGTTCATGAGGTAAGGCGTTGTAACGTAGTTATCATTAGAAATGCTGATAGTGATAGTGATGGCGATTTGTTTGATGATTTTGAGTTGAATAGGATTGCTAGAACTATGGGTATTAGGAATGATGTTGGTGTTGTGGATGATAGACATATACATGCTAGGAATGTGAATGATGTTGTTGGTCCTATGCATTTGAATGCTAGGAATTTAGATGTTTTGAATGATAATGATGTAAGTGGTCACGGGAGGACGAATTATGTTGTGGATGACCCGTATGGGGGTAATGGGAATGAGAGAGGTGGATATAGAGATAAATTGAATGGAAGAGGTGGGTATGGAGGAAATTTCAATAAGGATGATGCCTTCAAACTGAAAATTGATCTACCTTCATTTGGAGGGGAACTTGACATAGAGGGATTCCTTGATTGGCTACTAGAAGTGGAGAGGTTCTTCGATTATGCGGGGATACAAGAAGATAGGAAGGTTTGGTTAGTGGCATATTAGTTAAAAGGGGGAGCCTCGGTTTGGTAGGATCACGTGAAGGAATGGAGAAGAAGGGGAGGAAGGGAGCCGATAAGATCTTGGTTGAGGATGAAGTTGATGTTGAGGGAGAGGTTCTTACCACTCGACTATGAATAGTACATCTATAGCTCCTATCGGAACTGCTCATAGGGGTCTAGAAGTGCGCATGAGTACACCTCGGAGTTATTGAGGATTTCGGTAAGGGCTAACTTGTCGGAAACTGAAAGCCAAAAGACTTCAAGGTATCTTGAAGGACTAAGGTATAACATTCAAGATAGAATCGGGACGCAAATGGTGATTCGAGTTCAAGACGTTAGGAACCTTGCCTTGAAGGCAGAGTCTCAATTGAGTGTAAGAGCACGTGATGGGTATCGAAGAGCAGGAAGTGATAGCATCTATGGCGGAAGAGAAGCTTCCAAGTGAGTTGACAAAAGGAAGAGTGTCGCTAGCTCAAGTGACACCAAAGCTCCTAGTGTGGGTAAGGCACCTAGTGGGGATGTAAGGCCCTTTAGGGCGGCACACCTCCTAGGGGCAATAACCCCTATGTGAAACCGGCTTCGTTCCAGTGTTTTAGATGCAATGAGGCGGGTCATCGCTCCAATGAATGCCCAAAAGAAGAAGTGCTAACATGGTGGAACGGTATGATGATAAAGATGACTATGAAGATGAGAGGGACGTTTGTTGTGACTCGATTGATGATGAGGAGGATGGAGAGTATGATGGTGGTCCGGCTATAAATGTCATGAGAAGATTATTGGTCTCAAGTAAGGTGGAAGCGGACCAAAGGCACCAACTATTTCGGACTCGATGCTTTATGCAAGGGATGAAGTGCAACGTTATCATTGTCAGTGGTAGTCAAGAAAACAGAATTAGTGACACCATGGCCAAGAGGTTCGGGTTGAGTATTGAGGCGCATCTTAGTCCGTATAGTGTGGGATGGATCAAGAATGTCGGGGAGATGAAAGTCACCTAAAGATGTAGGGTACCTCTTAAGATTGGGGAGTACCGGGATGTGGTTTATTGTGATGTGGTGGAGATGGATGTTTGTCACTTACTCTTGGGACGCCCTTGGCAATTTGATCGAGATGCAACTCATGTCAGGCGGAGGAATACCTATCAGTTCTTGAAAGATGGGGTTCGGTATGTGCTTACACTAATTGTGGGAGAACCGGAGACTAAAGGAAAGTCTGCACTAATTGTTTGTCCTACTCACAAGTCGTTCATCAATGAGTGTGAGGAGAGTCAAATAGTTTATGTAGTGATGGTAAAAGCTACTATTCCATTGGATGGGGTAGGAAGTGAAGAAGGAGAGGTTCTAGAGAACGTGGGGAGACTACTTAATGAGTTCTGGAATGTCTTTCCGGAGGATTTGCCACATGGATTGCCACCCCTAAGGGACATTCAACACCACATCGACCTTGTGCCGGGAGCTGGTTTGCCTAGTCTTCCTCACTACCGAATGAGCCCGAAGGAGAGTGAGGTTATGAAGGAGAAGGTTGAGGAGTTGGTGAAGATGGGCTATGTGAGAGAGAGTATGAGCCCGTGTGCGGTTCCAGCTTTATTGACACCCAAGAAAGACGGGTCGTGGAGGATGTATGTGGATAGCTGAGCCATTAACAAGATCACTATCCGATATAAGTTTCCCATTCCCCAACTTGATGATATGTTGGACCAATTGAACGGCTCCAAAGTGTTTTCCAAGATTGATTTGAGGAGCGGGTACCATCGAATCTGGATTAGAGCGGGAGATGAATGGAAAATGATGTTTAAGACGCGAGAATGGGTTGTATGAGTGGCTAGTGATGCCGTTTGGGATGACCAATGCACCGAGCACCTTTATGAGATTGATGAATCAAGTCCTTCGGCCGATGATTGGGAAGTTTGGTGTGGTCTATTTTGATGACATCCTCATCCATAATAAGACTTTGGAAGAGCACATAGAGCACTTGAGAGCCGTATTGACGTTACTCCGAGAGAACCAACTATTTGCTAACACAAAGAAGTGTGATTTTGTGATGGAGAGTCTTCTGTTCCTCAGGTATATTGTGAGTGGGGATGGAATCCGGGTTGATGAAGAGAATGTGAGGGCTATCCTAGAGTGGCCGACTTTGAAGACTGTTGGGGATATTAGTAGCTTCCATGGGTTAGCCACATTCTATAGATGGTTCATCTGGAATTTCAGTGTCATTGTAGCACCCTTGACTGAGTGTTTGAAGAAGGGAAGAGGCTTCAAGTGGGGAGACGAGCAATAGGGAAGTTTTGCATTGATTAAGGAAAAGTTAAGCACGGCCCTGGTGTTGGCTTTTCCAGATTTTGACAAGCTATTCGAGGTGGAATGTGATGCAAGTGGAGTAGGAGTTGGGGGAGTCTTGATGCAAGAGAGGAGGCCTATTGCGTACTTTAGTGAGAAGTTGTGTGAGTCACGACAAAAGTGGGATACCTACGATAAGGAGTTCTATGCGGTAGTGCGGGGTCTCAAGACGTGGGAGCACTATCTCATAGGGAAGGAGTTCATGCTATACGCCGACCACCAAGCCCTTAAATACTTGGGAAGTCAAAAAAAGCTTCGGAGCTCCATGCATACTAGATGGTTTGTTGTAGGTATCAAGCCTCGTTCGGTGAACCCGAGGGGATGATACCCTTGACGACGACGATGTGATTGGCGCCGAAAGCAACCAATCTAGGAATCAAGCTACTCGGTAGGACCGGAGCTCAGAGTATGGAAGATTCGCCACCCACGAATGGGAAATGAACACCGATTCCTTGCGGGAGACCGGTCGGGTTCGGGAAATTGGGTACGAGCCGAGAAGGCTAGCTCCTTTCCGGAGAAAGGCTACTAGGCACCTCGACGTCGCCCGGTCTTGAACCACTGGCCTCCT
Source organism: Euphorbia lathyris (assembly GCF_963576675.1). Lineage (NCBI taxonomy): Eukaryota > Viridiplantae > Streptophyta > Magnoliopsida > Malpighiales > Euphorbiaceae > Euphorbia > Euphorbia lathyris. The sequence goes on from NC_088915.1 coordinate 59,708,884, forward strand.
ACTTAACACCACTAGGCGCTAACGGTCTAATCGCATACTTCTTTAAGTTTTAAATTCATTTGAAACCTTTTCTTTCTCGTTTTTTAAAACCGTTTTGAGCATTTAAAAAAAGCCACTTTGTTTAAAGAATCACCCATTTTTAAATGCTTAACGACTTAAGTGCCTTTAAAACGTGAAGTAGAGAAATCTTTTGAATGAAAACGTGGTTAGGCATATAAGTCAATTATTTTGTTCAAAATCACTTAAGAAAGAAAATCAACTTAAAACTCTTTTATTTACACTTAATAAATATTCAAAAGGTTTTATTCACAAAAATTTTTTAATTTACATGTTCGCTCAAATCCGTTATTGGAACGGATCAAGGTTTTAAAACGCGATACTTTTAAAAACTGTTTGAAGTGGAAAATGAAATTAAAACATTTTATTTACATTTTGAAAGCATTTGAATACCTTTTATTTAAAAACCAAATTGAAACCTCTCTTTTTTATGATTTATTCCTTCCATTTTCACTCAATTTAATCCCCACTTCTACTCAATCAATACAAACATAATTACATTATTAAACACATTAAATCAAAAATCACCCAAACCCTCTATATCTAAATATATGTACATATATTCAAGTGACTACAGAAAATGAGTAAATATATATGGTAAAAAATAATAGTTATAACTATAGATTATCAATAGTGAAAATAGAATAAAAAGGTATAAACTATATTATATAACCCTATGTAACTAAGAGTAAAATAAGCATATAGAAAAGTTGATATTACAAATAATGATGAATAAAATGTACGTAATGAATTAAAATGGAAAAACAAGTTACATATACCCTATATAATTACTTAATTCCATACTATATATATATATATATATATATATATATATATATATATATATAACAAATAAAAAGTCAAAAAAACATAAAAGAACTAAAAGGTATAATATAAATATAAATATAAATATAAATATAACTAATACCCAAATATAAATAATATCTCAATAAATCATATAACTAACACCTATATATATATATATATATATATATAGGAGATGACTCTTGTGAGAACCATTTCCTAGGTGAAAACTCACCTTAGGTGTGAGAACCGCCCACCCAAAACTACGTAGTTTTGGGTAAGTAAATTTAAAAAAAATGCTGCTGTCTAGGGGGATCAAACTTGGGACCCTGCATCTATACTCCACACTACTTACCACTGAGCCAATTGTCTTTCTTGTGTACAATGTGTCGCGATGCTTAATATATTACGACCCTTTTAGTTTCCATTGTTTAATATTTGATGCATGCACTTATTAATATCAATTAAATGTGCATAATAATAAATTATTAATAAAAAAAGAAATATGCATAATAATGAATTATTAATAGAAAAAAAATGCAAAAACATGCTCTAATTTCTTATTTATTTAATTCCTCTATATTTTTGTAATTTATATTTTAAAATGTTAAGGACGATATTCTAAATATTGTTACATATATTCTAAACTTTATAATTCGTGTTATAAAAATTAAGTATAATGTTTAAAAAAATAGTAAATATATGGACCATTTTTACATTTGTTCTATAATATAATTTATAACACTCATATTCTAAATAACATAATGTATGTTCTAAAAAACATAACGCATGTTCTAAAGTTTAGATTTTGTGTTCCAAAAATTAAGTATAATGTTCTAAAAAATCAGTAGATATCTCGATCGGTTTTTCATTTGTTCTATAATATAATTTATAACTCATGTTCGAAAAAACATAACACGTGTTCTAAAAAACATAACGTATGTTCTAAAAAATATGTCGTACGTTCTAAACTTCATAGTTCGTGTTTTAAAAGTTAAAATATATGTTCTAACGTTTGTTTTAAAAAATATATAGTTTGTGTTCCAAAAATTAAGTATAATATTCTAAAAAAATCAGTAGATATTTCGATCGTTTTTTCACTTGTTCTATAATATAATTTATAACTCATGTTCGAAAAAATATAACACGTGTTCTAAAAAACATAACGTATGTTCTAAAAAATATGTCGTACGTTCTAACTTCATAGTTCGTGTTTTAAAAGTTAAAATATATGTTATAACGTATGTTTTAAAAAATATATAGTTTGTGTTCTAAAAATTAAGTATAATGTTCTAAAAAATCAGTAGATATAGGGATCGTTTTTTCATTTGTTCCATAATATAATTTATAACTCATGTTCGAAAAAACATAACACATGTTCTAAAAAACATAACGTATGTTCTAAAAAATATATCGTACGTTCTAAACTTCATAGTTCGTGTTTTAAAAGTTAAAATATATGTCCTAACGTATGTTTAAAAAAATATATTTTCCTATGTAACATAAATTACAAAAATATAAAGGAATTAAATAAATAAGAAATTAGAGCATGTTCTTGGATTTTTTTTATTAATAATTCATTATTATGCGCATTTCTCTTTGTTTCTATTAATAATTCATTATTATGCATATTTCCTTTTTTCTATTAACAATTCATTATTATACATATTTAATCGATATTAATAAGTGCATGCGTCAAATATTAAACAAAAAAACAATAAAAGCTAAAAGGGAGATGGTATATTAATCAGCGCGCGAAATAATATACAAAAAGAGCAATTGGCTTAGTAGTAAACAACATGGAGTGTAGATGAACAGGTCCTAGGTTCGAACCCCCTAATAAGCAGCATCAAAACTACGTAGTTTTGGGTGGTTCTCACCTAGGGTGAGTTCTCACTTAGGGGAGGGTTCTCACTTGATCCCTCCCATATATATATATATATATATATATATATATATATATATATATATATATATATTCCCAAATGTCCAATCAAAAAGTGAAGAAAAAAAGTGGAAAAGGGGGATTTTTAAAGTTCCAATAGAGTTACTGACGGAAAATCCGTCACTAAACTGCTTTTAGTTACAGAAAAAATAGAATTATAAAATTAGTCCTTACAATTTCCAGATTTAATAAAAGCCTTTAAATCAATATATTCTATCGTTTTAACCCCCAAACTACCCAAATCGGATCACGGTTTGTAACGAAGGATCTTAAAACGACATTTTATTTAAAAACGTGGATTTCAAAATATTTTTAAATAACGGATCTACATCGTTTTAGTCCCGAACTACCCTTAAATCGGGTCACGGCTCGTATTGGGACCTAAAACGAGGTTTTTTTTATTTCAAATCAAAACCAAATATTTATTTAAACACAATACAGAAATTAAATAAATAAATTCGAATAATAAGAAATATAAAAACGAAAATCGAAATAAATTAAACGAGTCTAGTCCTCAGATTAATACCTCTTAATTGGTATTGCAATTGAATTCCAGTTGATTCAACGTGTTCAGTATTTTAGTACGTTTTTATATTTTTTGTCCAAAATTTTCCCGTCCAAAAAAGTCCTCCTCTCAAGCATTGGGATCCGTGCCTTTTATAGGCATGGATTCCTATGGATGTACACCCAAGGCTTGGGGTTACCCCCGGGCTTTGGGTGTACGCTTAAGCTTGGGCTTACACCCAAGCTTTGCTTGGGTGTAATGCCGAAGGCTGGGCGCCACGCCTAGCTATGTGTTGGGCGTCACGCCTAGCTATGTGCTGAGCGTATGCCCCGTGCCTGCTTGGTGTACGTCCCGCACTTGCCGAGGGCATACGCCCAGCGTCCGAATGCGACACCCGGACCTTGGGTCCTTCCATTATAAAAACAGGAAGGATACCTGATGAATCTAACAAAAAAAACAAAAATCTTTCTTTTTATTAACGAGAAAAACAGAGTTTGCTCATGGGACTCGCAAACATCAGTTCCCCACTAGCGTTTATCGATTTTATCTTTTAACGTCTATTGATCTTTCTGAATTTTATTTTAGCAGAATCAATCGTTTCAATTGCTCAAATTGGGTTTTCCTCATAGGTCCTCCGGCTCAGTGTCTACATCCGCCTTTGTGGATAAGTTCCCTTATAAGCTTCTCCATAAGGCAGGTCAACAAAACAAAGTGGCGGATGCCTTGAGTAGAAGAGTGGCACTCCTCAAAACAGTGGCTTTGGAGTTAGTGGATTTTGAGCACATCAAAGGAGAGTACCGAGAGGATTCGTCCGGAATTTGGTAGTGTGTGGGAAAAGTGTAGAGGTGAAGCCAAGAGTGGCAAGTATAAGTTGATTGATGGGTTCCTCATGAGGGGTAGTCAGTTGTGTCTTCCAGGCACGTCGATCCAAGAGAGGGTGATCCGGGAGTTACATGGAGGAATTTTGGGAGGCCATTTTGGTAGAGATAAGACATTTGAGGCTGTGAGTTTCTGCTACTATTGGACTAAGTTGAGGAGAGATGTGGCTTACATCGTGGAGAGGTGTGAGAGTTGTCAGACTTCTAAAGGGCATGCCACTAATGCAGGCCTACATATGCATCTACTGGTGCCGGAAACTATTTAGGAAGACCTCGCTATAGATTTTGTGTTGGGGCTATCGAGGACTCAATGTGGCATGGATTTTATCTTCGTGGTGGTGGACTGTTTTTCAAATATGGCACACTTCATACTATGTCGTAAGACTAATGATGCTACCGCGATTGCCAAGCTATTCTTCTGGAAAGTAGTGAGGTTGCATAGGGTTCTAAAGAGCATAGTGTCGGATAGAGACACGAAGTTTGTTAGCCATTTTTGGCGAACCTTATGGGCTATCCTTGGCGCCATATTGAAATTTAGCACCACAGCTCACCCACAAATGGACGGGCAAACTGAAGTGGTCAATCGGATCTTGGGTAACCTCTTGAGAAGCAAGTGTCGATACAAGCCCAAGTTGTGGGATTACGTGATAGCTCAAGCCGAATTTGCTTACAACTCGGCTGTGAGCTCCACTACCAGGAAAACCCCATTTGAGATTGTGTATACAAAGGCGCCTAACCACCACTAGACTTAGGAGATGTTCCGAAAGGGGAGAAGAATAGTGCAGCTTCCCAACACTTGGCTAAAGAGTGTCACAAAATTCATCAAGAGGTGAAGCATAGAATTGAGGAGAAGAATAGTAAGATCAAGGCCAAAGTTGATGAGCACCAGAGAAAAATCTCCAGTTTGAGGTCGGTGATAAATTAATGGTGTATTTGAGCAAGGAGAGACTTGTGCATGCGCCAAGTAGCAAGCTAAGGCCACGGAAGTATGGACCCTATAAGGTGGTCAAGAGGATTAACACCAATGCATACCATGTTGACCTTCCTAATTGGCTTGGAAAGATTTCACCCTCTTTTAATGTGCAGGATTTAAGCTTATGAAAGCTGGAGGGATCTCTACCTACCAATGAACGTGAGATGGAGTCCAACTCTTTGATAGAAGGGGAGAATGATGAGGACATATCTAGTCCAAAAGATTAGGGGACCACTTATGCGGAGCGTGGGTTAGGGCATGTGGAGCGTGGGCTTATTGTTTGTAAAGGAGGAAAAGAACCACTCAAGGTGAATCAAGCTCAGAGCACCATCCACGCAGAGCGTGAGTTAGAACACGCGAAGCGTGGGAGTGCTGATCAGAGGGGACAGAGAAGGCCAATAATAGACGAAGAATACCAGAGGAGCTATTTCATGGAGCGTCGATCTCCACGCGGAGCGCCAGCATGTGACATGGAGCGTGGGATATAACACGCGGACCGTGTGGTCCTTTAAGGAGACTTCCTTTCCAAGTTCTTCAAGGAATGGGACAAGAGCTGCACTCCCTTTATTTAATGTTTTGCCACTATGTTGTTCTGTTTACCCTACTACCACTCCTTTATTTTATTCCCTAACTACCCCTAGGGCTACCCCCTTTAGTTGTAACCCTAGTCTGTCCTTTTGGTCTTTAGTCTTCAATTAGAGGTAGGTATAAATACCCCCTATTTTGTAATGAAGAAGAACTTTTGCATATTAAACTTTCTAGGCTCTTTGAGAGCTTGGAATTTATCCTATTTTGGGTCATTCACCCTTCAAGTTTTAGCTTGAGAAGGTTATAATCTTTATTGGTTTACGATAAAAACCTTCAGATCGACTTAATCTACATCACTCAAATCCTTCAATTTATATCTTAAAAAAACGTGAAAAATGGGAAAAACATTAAAAAAATATGAAAACTATGAAACATGTATAACGTGAAAATGTTATAAACATGAAAATATGCGAAAAAACGTGAAAACATGAAAACATGAACAAACATGAAAAGCACGAAAACGCGAAAAAATGCAAACACACGAAAAAAAACAAAACAAGAATAACATTCAAAAGTGACAAAACAAGAAAAATACGAAAAATGCTAAAACACAGAAACCTGAAAAATTTAAAAATGAAAAAAATGAAAAAACAACAACATGAAAACGTGAGAAAACGTAAAAAAAACATGAAAACCTGCAAAAATAAGGAAAAACATGAAAATAATGTGAATAACACGAAAAAATCGAAAATACAAAAATGCGAAAAAAATTGACGAACGCGAAAAAACAGAAAAGCGCAAAAAAAGCATAATAACGTGAATAACACGAAAATATGACAAAACGCGAAAAATATGAAAATGTGACGAAAAACGAAAAACAAGAAAATTTGAAAAACACGAAAAAATGTAAAACAAAATGCCAAAAACACAAAAATATGAAAAACGTCATAAACACATCTTTCACATTTTTGTGGTTTTCGTGTTTTTCGCTTTTTTCACGTTTTCGTGTTTTTCACTTTTTTCATGTTTTCCTGTTCTTAACATTTTTTATTTCGTGATTTTGCCATTTTTTCACTTTTTGTGTGTCACGTTTTCGTATTTTTTTCCGTATTTACACGTTTTCGTGTTTTTAATATTTTTTCACGTTTTTATGTTTTGTTTTGTTTTTACGGTTTTTCACGTTTTCATGTTTTCCATATTTTTCAGGTTTTTTTACATTTTTGTGTTTTTAATGTTTACTTTTTCACGTTTTTTTTTGTGTGTTTTGCATTTTCTTGTTTTCATGTGTTTTTTCTACATTTTTTTTTCTATTTTTGCGTTTTCATAGCTTTACACGTCTCTGCGTTTTTTTACGTTTTACCATTTGCACATTCTTTTTTGTGTTTTTCATGTGTTTGCGTGTTTTTTTTGTGTTAACTCGTTTATATATTTTTCGCGTTTTCACTTTTTTTCCACTTTTATTTCGTTTTTTATTTCGTTTTTATGTTTTTAATATTTTTTTGGTGTTTCTACATTATGTTTTTACTGTTTTCCACCTCTTTAATCTTTTTTTTTGTAGTGTTTTTACAATTTTTCGTATTTCATGTTTTTATTTTTTTTTCGTTTTTAATGTTATTTTCTATTTTTCGTGTTTTTTCTGTCTTTCATGTTTTACATTTTTCTTTTTTTATATATTTTTTAAAATAATATATATTAAATATTTAAATAAATTGTAGTAATAGTTAAAATTTTAATAGAAATAGGGAATTACATTTGAGGACCAAATTGTCTTTTGAATAAAAAAAATATCTATTTCATTCTATTTTATTCCACCACTCAAATATAGGAATAGTTATTTTTTTTTTGAAACAAAATATGATATTCATTCCTTAAACCGAATCAGCAACAATAGTCTCCTGCAACCAAACCGGGGCAGAAAAAGACACAAACTCGCTAGCATTGGACAGGGCATGTCGTGCAACAACATGAGCTCCCCTGTTCGCTAGGCGTGGAGAGAAAGACACTTTATAATCGTGTCGACAACTTAACAAAGACTTACAATCCTGAATAATTGACCCATAAACTGACAAGTCTGGATCAGACGAATTGACACTATTAACCACAATCAACGAGTCACTTTCAAACAAAACATTAATACAATTAAGATAAATACATCAGTGCAATGCATCCCGTAGGGCTAATGCTTCAACTTCCCTGATATCTTCAATAATTGGGATTAGGCGACTACGACAAGCCATAAAAGATCCATCGGATGATCTAAGTAAGGCTCCCACCCCACTCCGGGCCTCAGCTTTAAAAGTAGCTGCATCACAATTGCATTTGACAAAGCCAAGAGGGGGGCGAGACCAACTAGTATCTCGTACCTGTGCCGCAATCAGGCGCGGTGTGTGCTCATGGCGATGGGCAACCATGCCAGCAGTTTCGGTTGCGTTGTTGGTAATGGTAGGAGGCGGCCGGTACTGCGCAGGAGGACGGACAGGGGCCGGGACAACTGCCTGAGGTCCTAGGATCGGGCGGTGCTGTGAGATGAAGGCATCTGCGTGAGCCGCTGAGTCCATAGGAGGATGACTGATAGCAATCGGCAGATTCTTCAACTGGGACTGGCGCCAAGCAGCAAGGTAGCTATTCGCCAGAGAGATCGGCGTTTTTGGTAATTGGACTTTGCTCTCCCAGACTATCTGATTCCTTTGGTTCCAAATAACCCAAAGCGTCATGGCCATCTTGGTTATGGTGTGTACATCATTGGACAAGAGTACCTGCAAAATAGAACCCGTTAGATAATCAGGTTGGAATACATCCGTATTGATCCCGGATAGGTTCCAATATTCCTGGGCGTATACACAATCCACAAAGAGGTGGTGATCATGCTCAGTATCAGAATGACAGAAAGGGCATTGCGTTGGGATTAGCAACCCTCTCCCTGCCAATCTATGTCTAGTAGCCATACAGCCCGAGGCCAACTTCCAAACAAACATTCTAACTTTTGGGGGGACATGCATCTTCCAAATTCTACTCCACCCTTCATCCTGATTCATACCACCATAATTATCACAAATAGCTTTATAGCCTGATTTACTAGTATACATGCCATTTTTGGTAAAATTCCACATTGGTCCATCCTCTACTTCTCTAGTTGGCAACACCATCCTACACACAATTCTGGCATCTGCCTCATTCAACAAATCCTCCACCTTCCCTCTATCCCACAACTTCCTACCAGGAATAAACAAATCAGCCACTTTTGTATCATCCTGCTGCATAACATCATCTCCATGTACCCTAAAAGGGGCATTAGTATTTACCCATGGGTCTTTCCATACATATATTGACTTACCATTCCCAATTCTCCAACGAACCCCCAATCGTAGTACCTCAATGGCTCTCCAAACACTCCCCCAAACAAAACTAGGATTATTGCCCAATTTGGAGGAAAAGAATGGGTCCCTAGGGAAATATTTAGCTTTGAGCATTCTACCCACTAAAGAATTTGGATTAACCATTAACTTCCAGGCATGTTTGCCTAATAAGGCCAGATTGAATTTTTGGAGGTTCCTAAAGCCCAAACCACCCTCTCTTTTATCCCTGCAGAGCCTGTCCCAACTCTGCCAATGAATCGATCTCCTACCCCCTGGTTTCATACCCCACCAAAATGAATTCATTATCTTCTCCAAATCCAGGCAAAGGGATTTGGGCAGTTTAAAGACACTCATACAAAAAGTTGGCAAAGCCTGTGCAACTGCCTTAATTAGCACTTCCTTACCCGCCACAGAGAGAAATCTAAAATTCCATGCACTCAACCTCTTCTTTAGTCTATCTTTGAGGAAACTGAAGATCGCCACTTTGGACTTCCCAATTAGTGAAGGGAGCCCCAAATAGCGACCAGTATCTAGAGGGTGAAAGACCTGAAGAGAATTACATACCTCGTTTCGCAGATCCATGCCTACATTTGGACTAAAGAAAATCCCAGATTTTTGCAGGTTGATAGCCTGGCCAGATGCTGCCTCATACTCAGATAGGATCATCCCAACTTTGTTACACTCATCCATAGAGGCCCTGAAAAATAGGAAACTGTCATCTGCAAAGAACAAATGTGTGATAGTTGGCGCGCCCCTAGCGATAAGGCATCCATGGAGGGATCCCTCATCTGCCGCCCTTGTAATCAGTTTAGATAAGACTTCAGCACACAGTATAAATAAATATGGCGACAGAGGGTTGCCTTATCTCAGACCCCTATCAGGTGTAATCGGATCCACAAATGTACCATTAAGCGACACAGAGTATTCCACAGTAGAAATGCACAACATGATCCAATCAATCCACAGCCCAGGAAAGCCTAATTTTTGCATGACAAGTCTCAGGAAGGTCCAATCAACCCTATCATAGGCCTTGCTAATATCCAATTTTAAAGCCACCTCACCAATTCTACCCCTGTTCTTTCTCTTCATAAAGTGTAATGACTCAAAGGCCACCATAATGCTGTCAGAGATAGACCTGTCAGGGACAAAAGCAGATTGAGTCTCAGATACCAAGGAAGGTAACACAAGTTTGAGCCTATTAGCTAGGACCTTGGCAATAAATTTGTACAGCACATTGAAAAGGGAGATAGGGCGAAAATCTTTCATACCCTCAGGCCTGTCAATTTTGGGGATAAGGACAATTATCGTGTCATTTAAATGCGGGGGAAATTCTTTGCGGTCCAGATAACCCTTACATGCATTAACAATCTCAGGACCAATGAGGTCCCAAAAGTATTGAAAGAAACCCAGATTTAATCCATCAGGACCAGGGGATTTATCAGGGTGCATTTGAAACATGGCAGTCTTGAATTCATCAAAAGTAAATGGGGAGCACAGGTCTGCCTGCATTTCAGGTGAAACAAGAGGGGCAAGGGAATTCACAGCATCATAACACGGGCTATTAGGGCCAGCAAACAGGTCAGAGAAATAAGCTTTGGCAATAAGCCCTATGTCATAAGCTCCTTCTACTACCAAGCCATTCACATCCTTTAGATGGCGAATAGTATTCCTATGATTTCTAGCTTTGACACAGGCATGGAAAAACTTAGTTGTTAACTTGAGGAAAAATCCTTGATCGGAGCACTTCCCTGTGAGGTGCCGTTGGGATCGGCCGGGGACACTCCGATGCCAACGACACCTCACAGGGAAGTGCTCCGATCAAGGATTTTTCCTCAAGTTAACATTGGTGCGGTGAGCGTGGACGCCTGGGTATATCGGACCCACCAAGATTCAACCCCGGACCCCCAGATCCGCCAGGAAGGGTCGTATCATTTCTTTGACTTCCTTCACCAAGGAATAACTCCCGATTAATTGGTCGCTCGCCACCCGATGTCATGGCAGTTAACATGGAATCCGTGTTGTGAGCTTGAAGGAACGAGGAGCTATGGGCACCTGGTCCAAGGCCAAAGTTTAACAAAGGCAAAGATGAAACGGTTGAAGTAGACGTGGTGCTCCAACGTGGAGGAAGAGTCATGTATGTTCAAAGGCGATTTCCTATCTCAAGTCCATATCGCGCCTCGATATCTTGTGCACACATATTGATAAAAGCAGCAGTAGGCATGTTATTGTCGACATGCATTATTGGAGCGGTTGTATCGGTGCGACCAGCACTAGATGGTGTAACTAACGGTGTTTCAATCCCTGAGGACGGATTTTCACCTCCGTTGGTCATTGCGTTTTCAGCGTGAACGAAAAAACCCTTTGTTTGATTAAGGATTCCACCTTCACCGCACCAATGTTAACTTGAGGAAAAATCCTTGATCGGAGCACTTCCCTGTGAGGTGCCGTTGGGATCGGCCGAGGACACTCCGATGCCAAAGTCAGTAAGACGGATCAAGGAAACCAACGGAATTGACAAGAATGGTGAGAATGTGTGTGTACCTTGATAACCTAGGGGATCAGGCTATATATAGCTGGGAAGTTGTAACCTTTAGGTAACTAGAAAGTCTCCATTAATGCCTTATTAATGGCGGTTACGGGTTATTCTGAACCTGGCGGATTAGCTAATTAATAACTCATTAATGATCTTTTATGGCCGAGTCGGCGGCCAGCCGTTATGGAGGCGAATGGAGAGATTCGCCTTATAGGTCCGCCAGCGGATCTCTCTGAGCTGATCTGGGGAGATCCGCCAACCAGCTTCCTTTTGGAGACCACTACGCGGCGTACTTTGAGGTGAATATCCCTTTTGGTCCTCAGGATAATATCTCAATGTTATCATTAGTATTTTGGTCCCCCTCTTGTAGCCAGAAATTCTTTGCCCTTTGTTGCCAATGTATAGCTTCAGCGTCAAGTAGGGTGGTCAACTCACTTTTGGCCTGAAGGAATCTGACCACGTCAGCCGGAACGCTACTGTGCACAAGGCTATCCAACTTCCTCTTACAACCCTCAATTTGCTTCCTGAACCTCATTCGATACTTCTTCCCCCATTGTTCCATGCTACTGGCACAGGCTGCCAGCTTTGCAGCAAGGTTATGATAGCTACTGCTTAGCCAATAAGTCCTCACCAGAACCTTAAACTCAGGGTCTGAAAGCCACTCCTGTTCAAAGCGAAAATGATTGCGCCTCACATTACTGACCGGATTATCAAACTCTAAGAAAATTGGAGCATGATCAGAATAAGCTGATACCAGAGTGCGAAGCCGATGAGTAAGGAATCTATCCACCCAAGCACTGGTGACCATAGCCCTATCCAGCCTTTCCCTGACCCACAATCTAGTACCCCTACTCCTTTCCCACGTGAATTGGCTACCCTGTGTAGGGAGATCGATCAACATATTCTCTTCCACTGCTTCCTGAAACCTGCGCATCAACCCTTGAGGGTAGCCTGGGCCCCCAAGCTTCTCTGAATTCGAAAGAATACAATTAAAGTCTCCAATCACCAGTAAAGGTAGAATCGAACAAGAGCACAATTGAGTCAAGAGACTCCAAGACCATATATGATTGGCACGGTTAGAATGCCCATAGAAACCTACCAGCCTCCAATCTCCCTTCTCAGTGTCATGCATCTGAACTTCAATATGATGGTCAGAGAAGGAAACCACCGAAGCCATGTCAGACTTCCTCCAAAATAAAGCTATTCCCCCACTCCTTCCTATACAATCAACTGCAAAAGACCCTTCAAAACCAAACTTGCTCTTCAAAGCATCAATACAGGAACTTGAAACCAAAGTTTCAATCAGAAATACCATATCCGGCTTGCTTGTCTTAACAAGCTCACCAAGGGACCGAACTGCTCGGGCGTTCCCCAACCCCTGGCAGTTCCAGCTTAAACAATTCATAATCCTCGGCGGGTGACGCGCCTCAGCGGCTTACGAAGTTCGGTTCCGCTGAGGCTGACTAAGGGATAAGTGTACCCCGTTGTTATCAAGTAATAAAACCTGGAAAGTCTAGGTATCGAATCCACAAGATTTATTTACCACAAGTATCGAGCTATTTGGTCTCAGGTGTTATCTAGGCTTTATGGGTTTTGAGTTTGTTTGTTTAAGTTAATCTACTCCTAGGTTGAATTACGCTACTCCTAGCTAAGTTATACTAATTCTAACTAAGTTATTCTACGCCTAATTAAGTTAAACTACTCCTAATTAAGTTATACTACTCCTAGGTGATCTTTCACTAATGCAATTACCCGAAGGAACATGGTATGAACGATAATAATGAAGTTAGGTTATTAGGTCTATTGATTAAAAACCTAATCTAAGTCACTTGTATTCAAGGCGATTAACCCTACTTACCCTCCTGAAGTTCCTAGTGCGTGATTCCCTTGTAAGGCCGAAACTAGGTCTAAGGCTCAGCAATTTGGGCTTAATCAACTAAGAGGTCGTCAATCTCCTAGGCTCTGACTAGGTCAGATTCAGCTCACAATATGTGCCTACTAGATTTTGGGGCTTTTGAATGAGTTAAACCAATTGAATAAAGCGTAAGACGAAGATTAAACAAATAATCATAGAACAAAATAAGAGCTAAAATATTATTAAAGGTGAAGAACAATGTCACAGGATACAATTAGCCTAGGATTCATAGACTGTATCAAAGAGTACAAACAAGGAAAGATAAAAGGAGATACGAAAATCCCTTTCAGGGAACCTGTCTACTCTGCAGCCGGCTTCCTATGTCTTAAGGACGGACCTTGAATAATCCTCGGTGGAGATGCAGAGCTTCGGAGCTTCTTCAATGGAGGTTGGAGAAGATGGAAGAGGTGGAGAGGATTTCTCAAGGGGGAAAGGCTAAAGTAAATTACAATAATGAAACATATCTAATTTACAATGGAAAAGTTCTATTAATAGATGTAGCTCGGGCCCTCTTTTTGACCTATTTCGTGTCCTTATGCAGGTGGGAAGTCGTGGGACCGGTCGTGGAGTCGTGGGGGAAAAACTGATATTTTTGACCAATTCCCGCAGGTCAGCTCGCCGAGCATGGCGCGCTGCTCGGCGAGCTGGCCCTGCATGGCCAGCTCGCGGTGAGCTGGCCCCCAGCTCCCCCGAGCAGGCTCCTAGAGGCCTGTTGTAGGTGTCGCGGCCTCACTCGGGCGGACCGGGAGGTGGACACCATTGACGACAGATGCTGTGATTGGCGCCGAAAGCAACCAATCGCGGAATCAAGCTGCTCGGTAGGGCCGGAGCTCGGAGTATGGAAGAGTCGCCACCCACGAATGGGAAAATGAACACCGATCCCTTGCGGGAGACCGGTGTGGGTTCGGAAAACTTAGGTACGAGCCGAGAAGGCTAGCTCCTTTCCGGAGAAATGCTACTAGGCACCCCGACATCGCCCGGTTATGAACCACCGGCCTCCTACTTAGCGTGTTAGGCGATAACGGACTAATCACATATTTTTTTAAGTTTAAAATTCATTTGAAACCTTTTCTTTCTCGCTTTGAAAACCGTTTTGAACATGTTATTTGAAAGCCATTTTAGTAAAGAATCACCCATTTTACATAAATTTAAAGTCGATCTGAAGAAAGAATTGATTTATTCACAGTGTAATTTTATGCTTTAGACTATACACTAACTCGACGCTAATCTCATTCCCAAAAACGAGTTTATTTACATGGTTTGTACCTTAATCGCCGTTGGAACGGTTTAGGTACGTTTCAAAACCCCGTTAATTTACATGATGTCCACTCGAATCGCCGTTGGAACGACTCGAGCATTTGAAAACGTTTGAACAAGAAATTTTAACCAAAAAAACATGATTAAGCATACAAGTCCATTTATCTTTGTACAAAAACCGTTTAGCTGGGAAAACGATTCAAAAATCTATTATTTACAATTAAAAGACAATTTTAATTACAAGGTTCGCTTAATCCGTCGTTGGAACGAATTAAGGTTTTAAAACGTGATATTTGAGAAATCGTTTGAAAAACGATAAAGAATTAGAAAGAAACTTTTTAATCACATTAGGAACCTCTAGAAACCATTAGTTTAAATAATCAAGTTAAAATCTCTTTTTGTAGTTTATTTTCCCCTTTTTCACTCAATTTATTCCTCACTTAAACATAATCACAATAATGAACCAATTAGATCAAAATTCACCAAGTAAAACCCATTTAAAATATATACCCATAAATGTCAAAAGGATAAGAAAAAGAATATATACATATATATATATATACATTTTTAACTAAAAATAAGGATATATCTATAGATTTAAAGGAAAACAAATAAAAGATACTATATACATTATTAAGTATATGTATAATAATGAAAATAGGAAATACTAAATATAATATCTTCTTTATCCTAGTTAAAGCTATGTAAAAATAATGGGCAAAACTCCAAAATAAGAGAACATCATTTATCCCAAAATGTTTTCACCTAATAATAGCTAATATAACCCAAATAACCCAAAAGCTATATATATATACACACATTTATTACTTTATAAAATTAAATCCAAACGAATTAAATTTCAACATGAAATAAATAGCTATATAATACATAATTAATAGTTATAGCACCCAAAAATAATTTTCATAAATATATTACATAATTATATACTTATATATACAAGAATCAAATGCCAAAAAGTTGAGAAAATGGGTTTAAAAGGATAATTTTCGGATTCCAGCAGATTACCGACGGAAAATCCGTCGCTAATCTGCTGTTAGTGACAGAAAAGGTAGAATATCAACAGCAGTCCCTATACTTTCCAGATTTATTCAAACACTTTAGATTAGATCTATTCTATCGTTTTGGACCTCCGAACTACCCAAATTGGATCATAGTCTATAACGGAGACTCCTAAAACGATGTTTTATTTCAAAACGTTATTTGGAAATATTTTTTAAAATTTATAATTACAACGTTTTGATCCCGAACTATCCTCAAATCGGGTCACAGTTCGTGTTGGGATGTCAAAACGAGGGTTTTTTTATTTCAAAACAAACCCAAACGTTATTTATTACGAGACAAAAAATAAATAAATACGGAATAATAAATAAAACGTGATAAATAAATAACTAACCAAATAAATAAAAACTATAAAGGAAATGAATAAATAAACAAATAAACGAAATAAATAAAAACGAGTCTAGTCCTCGGATAATACCTCAAGATCGGTATTGACAGCTGGTGTCGGTTGATTCCACGAATTATGATTTTTCGGTGTTTTTGATATTTTGGTAAAATATTTAACTTTAAGGAAATTCGGATTTTTTAGGAAAAAAATATTTTTCCCAAAAAAAAATTACTTTCTCTCTCTAAAAAAAAGTTTTAGAGTGAGAGAGTCCCCAAAAATCCTCCTCTCAAATGCATGGGGATCCGTGCCTTTTATAGGCACGGATCCCAAGAAGTTTTGGGCGTCGCCCGACGGGAGTTGGGCGACGCCCAAAACAGGGTGGGCGGACGCCCAACATCAGTTGGGCGAACGCCCAACTTGAGTTGGGCGAACGCCCAACGTAGTTAGGCGTCCGCCTGACGTCGTCGGGCATCGCCCAACGACGGCCAGGTGATGCCCGACACGGTCGGGCGGTCGTCGAACGGACGTCGAGCGACGTTGACCGTGCGTCGGGTCACGCCCGACGCTCGACGGGCGACGCCCACTCTCCGACGGGCGACGTGTCGCGCACCGTTGTTTACGGAGCGACGATCGCTGCTGGGAGAGTCATTCGTCACTCACCGGCCAACGCTCGGCCTCCGGGGCCTTATCGCTCACTATCGTAACAGTGAACGTGCCCGACCTCACTCAGGAGACACCGAATTTGTTAGCGAGGCTTTCAAGTGGCGGCTCTCCGAGCTTTTCTGTTTATTTTTAAATTTTCTAATTAATGGAATCAACCGACTTGGCCGTTTATCGTGGGTTTTCGCCACAGGTCCTCCGACTCGGTGTCTATAGTTGCCCCTACTTTTCTATTTTGACAGTGATGTGTGTGTTTTTGAAAACATTTTCCGTGAACGCAACACATGCAATGGAAATATATTAAAGTAAAAGACACATATAGAGTAGGAGGAGGAATACCTGATCTCCGCGCCGCACGCTCCTGCCTTGTCTTCGATCTTCACTTGGTCTGTCCCGTCCTTGCCTTTGAATCGGCTGTCGGCGGACGCTCCTCTTAGGGACCCTAGTCTAAGTCGACCGCAGGTAAATGGCTCTTTCTAGCGACCCTAGTCATCGACCGCGGGTAAAATGGCTCTCTATAGCAACCTCGGTCATCGACCGTAGGTAAAATGGCTCTCTATAGCAACCTCGGTCATCGACCGTAGGTAAAATGGCTCTCTATAGCAACCCTGGTCATCGATCGTGGTAAAATGGCTCTCTATAGCAACCTCGGTCATCGACCGCAGGGAAAATGGCTCTCTCTAGCACCCTCGGTCATCGACCGCGGGTAAAATGGCTCTCTCTAGCAACCTCGGTCATCGACCGTAGGTAAAAATGGCTTTCTATAGCAACCTCGGTCATCGACCGTAGGTAAAAATGGCTCTCTATAGCAACCTCGGTCATCGACCGTAGGTAAAAATGGCTCTCTATAGCAACCTCGGTCATCGACCGTAGGTAAAAAATGGCTCTCTATAGCAACCTCGGTCATCGACCGTAGGTAAAATAGCTCTAACTAGCAATTCGGAATTTCAAGACACTATCGTCTGCCTTTTGACTGGGGTTACTGACTCGTGTACTAGAGTTATTGATGGGAGTGTCCTTATCCTTTCATCTGGAACACTTTAGACTGAAAAAATCATTTTTTTGTTTTGTTGACTGTTGTCTGTATTTTAACTGGCGCCACTGTTCTGTAAATTTTGGCTGTCATCTGGAGTCTTCTCCTGGGGGTATTGGCCACCGCCTGGCAGAAACGCAGGCTGAAACGGACTGCAAATCGGAGGTCTGTGCACCCGGTAATTAATTATTTACTTTTTACCTTTATGTCAGGTCGTACCTTTTTCATTATTACGGATATGCCATTTTCTCTTCCTATAAAAGGTGGTGGGGTTCATTTCCAACCCCACACCTTCTCTCTCTTCCTCTCTCTCTCTCTCACTAACATTAGAGTATTCTCGTGATGGGATCGGATAGATACGATGGCACGAAGGGTATAGAGGCGGGTTTCAAGGACTTGACTAGAGTGGCTCCCTTTCAGAATCCTGATTCTCACCTGAGCCGGACCAACGTCCATCCGGTAAGTACCCCCTTGTTTTTTTATCATTTGTCAAGACTCCTAGGTTTTAGCAACTCCATCTTGAACGTCATTAGCATGCTAACCTTTAATCTGCTTAGAAGCCTTTTAGTTAGAAAACGCGAATTTTTATGCACGTGAGCAATGCTTTATGTTTGTTTTATTTGTTGAAAGAATGTGAACTTTGCATATGTGAATAGTAAGAATGCGAACAATGCATGCGATTAGGAAACGTGAATAGTGTACGTAAAACAATGTGAATAGTGCACGTGAATAGTAAAAACGTGAATAGTAAAACGTAAAAATGTACGTGAATAGTGAAAATGTGAATAGTGCATGTGAATAGTAAAACGTCAAAATGTACGTAAATAGTGCACGTGAATAGTAAAACGTAAAAATGTACGTGAATAGTAAAAACGTGAATAGTGCACATGAATAGTAAAACTACTAAATGCTTTTATCCCAAGATTGAATTGGATTAAGCTCCTCGCAAGCACGCGGGAGAGTGGAACACCAAAGAATAATGAATTAAATAAAATCCTATACAAATGATCCTACGAATGAAACCTCAAGGAGTAATAATCCTAATCGAAAGGAATTTCTAAGTTAGATTTAAACAAAACCGAAAGAATAACTAGCTTAACGAAATTCTTATTAGATGTACGTATAGAAGTGAGGCTCTCGAGGGATGATGATTTTAGTTTAGCCTCTTGTCTTACCCGTACGGTTCCTTCCAGGTCATTGGCATTACTGGGACCACCGTGGATATCCATACCTGGTATGCTATGCTTAGCCCAGCGGCTAAAGCCCGCGTTCGAGAGTTGGGCTTCGAGCCCTTTATTCTGGCGCTGCCTCGTGCCAATGGTGTGTGTTGGAAATTAGGCTAAGGTATAGCAGCGGAAATATAAAAATTTTAACCTATTTCCAAAACCACAAGATCCGTTAACCGTTATTTC
The DNA here is from genome assembly GCF_963576675.1 of Euphorbia lathyris. Lineage (NCBI taxonomy): Eukaryota > Viridiplantae > Streptophyta > Magnoliopsida > Malpighiales > Euphorbiaceae > Euphorbia > Euphorbia lathyris. The sequence goes on from NC_088915.1 coordinate 59,728,148, forward strand.
ATATAAAGAGGGATAAGAAGAATTACCTCTTGATGATCAATCTACCGTTGTTAATGAAGTGCCCACAACTCTTCTCCGAGTTCCCAAACACGAAATAAAACACGGGAAGATTAATTCAGGATCAACCGTTGAATAGCAACCAAAGTAGATTGCCTTTAACTAATCAACACAAGATCAAGGATAAAAGAAATAGATGAAATCAATTGATCGGAAGGAAGCCGTAGAGAAATCTTGTCCTCGAACTAGGGGTGTCGAATTTTCTCTCTCTTGCACTAGGTAGATTTCAAAAATCTCTATTAGGGGAATGGCTTGTAGATTTCAAAAATCTCAAGGGGGAGGGGTATTTATAATCTCTTGTATATAATCCCTAGTTAGATAGAATTAGGTTACTGAATAGGAATTCAATTCGGAATAGAATTCCTAATTATTATCTCACTATATATCTAATATATTAAGGATAATAATAATAACCTTATTGGATAATAATAGGAGTATTATAATCTAATTAAAACTCCTAACTTATTTATCTCTTAATTAATTTAATTCACAATCCTAATCTAATTAGGATTTAACAAAATCAAATTAATTATTCATGTATCTAGCTACATGAATTTCGACCCCCTTGGTCCATGGGCCTTATTGGGCTCAATTGGGCTTCCATCAATTAATTAACATCTATCTCTTTTAGGTTCCAAGTCTTATGTGTGACCCATTAGGTTCTTATTGCTTCTAGCCGTATGCAACGTTATTAAATTAATTTTCAAAGAATTATATTTAATCTTTGCATAACGGAATGATGTACAGAGTATGTGATTAGCAAGTCCGTAATCATTCCCCCAGAGCTATAAGAAGACAGGTTGATTCTGTCGTTAACCTTTCCGTATTAGTTACAGTATAATTCGATCCTTTATCAACTACATCCTTGAACTGAATATTATGACTATGGGTGATGTCAAGTCACATATAGCGAGATGTTCGTTTTACTTGTACAGGCCGAGTCAACTCAAAAGATAGGTTAAGTGAAATCTGTATTTCAAGTCTTAAGCTATCACCTTGCAAGGATTTAGAGTCGAGTCTTCCACAAGCGATCCATGGATGTATCTCCCATTTATCGGGAGTGATAAATGCTCAATCCAATATATAACGATCCCGCAATCACTTCCTGTGATACCCAACGTCTACTGTTCACACCCCATAGTCATCTCTGTTAAGGATCGTGTTACACCAGAGTCAAAGCGTCACATTCCGTAATCCAGAATACCAATTAATATTCCTTTGAGTCTGAGGATTAGTTATACCTAGTAATACCAATGAGATGAACAGGTGACAAGGATGAATCTACCCATCCTGTTATCTCAACGTAGTTGGGCGTCCGCCTGACGTCGTCGGGCATCGCCCAACGATGGCCAGGTGATGCCCGACACGGTCGGGCGGTCGTCGAACGGCCGTCGAGCGACGTTGATCGTGCATCGGGTCACGCCCGACGCTCGACGGGCGACACCCACTCTCCGACGGGCGACGTGTCGCGCACCGTTGTTTACGGAGCGACGATCGCTGCTGGGAGCGTCATTCGTCACTCACCGGCCGACGCTCGGCCTCCGGGGCCTTATCGCTCACTATCGTAATAGTGAACGTGCCCGACCTCACTCAGGAGACACCGAATTTGTTAGCGAGGCTTTCAAGTGCCGGCTCTCCGAGCTTTTCTGTTTATTTTTAAATTTTCTAATTAATGGAATCAACCGACTTGGCCGTTTATCGTGGGTTTTCGCCACAGGTCCTCCGACTCGGTGTCTATAGTTGCCCCTACTTTTCTATTTTGACAGTGATGTGTGTGTTTTTGAAAACATTTTCCGTGAATGCAACACATGCAATGGAAATATATTAAAGTAAAAGACACATATAGAGTAGGAGGAGGAATACCTGATCTCCACGCCGCACGCTCCTGCCTTGTCTTCGATCTTCACTTGGTCTGTCCCGTCCTTACCTTTGAATCGGCTGTCGGCGGACGCTCCTCTTAGGGACCCTAGTCTAAGTCGATCGCAGGTAAATGGCTCTTTCTAGCGACCCTAGTCATCGACCGCGGGTAAAATGGCTCTCTATAGTAACCTCGGTCATCGACCGTAGGTAAAATGGCTCTCTCTAGCCACCCTGGTCATCGACCATGGGTAAAATGGCTCTCTATAGCAACCTCGGTCATCGACCGTAGGTAAAATGGCTCTCTATAGCAACCCTGGTCATCGATCGTGGGTAAAATGGCTCTCTATAGCAACCTCGGTCATCGACCGCAGGTAAAATGGCTCTCTCTAGCACCCTCGGTCATCGACCGCGGGTAAAATGGCTCTCTCTAGCAACCTCGGTCATCGACGTAGGTAAAAATGGCTCTCTATAGCAACCTCGGTCATCGACCGTAGGTAAAAATGGCTCTCTATAGCAACCTCGATCATCGACCGTAGGTAAAAATGGCTCTCTATAGCAACCTCGGTCATCGACCGTAGGTAAAAAATGGCTCTCTATAGCAACCTCGGTCATCGACCGTAGGTAAAATGGCTCTAACTAGCAATTCGGAATTTCAAGACACTATCGTCTGCCTTTTGACTGGGGTTACTATCTCGTGTACTAGAGTTATTGATGGGAGTGTCCTTATCCTTTCATCTGGAACACTTTAGACTGAAAAAATCATTTTTTTGTTTTGTTGACTGTTGTCTGTATTTTAACTGGCGCCACTGTTCTGTAAATTTTGGCTGTCATCTGGAGTCTTCTTTTGGGGGTATTGGCCACCGCCTGGCAGAAACGCAGGCTGAAACGGACTGCAAATCGGAGGTCTGTGCACCCGGTAATTAATTATTTACTTTTTACCTTTATGTCAGGTCGTACCTTTTTCATTATTACGGATATGCCATTTCCTCTTCCTATAAAAGGTGGTGGGGTTCATTTCCAACCCCACACCTTCTCTCTCTTCCTCTCTCTCTCTCTCACTAAAATTAGAGTATTCTCGTGATGGGATCGGATAGATACGATGGCACGAAGGGTATAGAGGCGGGTTTCAAGGACTTGACTAGAGTGGCTCCCTTTCAGAATCCTGATTCTCACCAGAGCCGGACCAACGTCCATCCGGTAAGTACCCCCTTGTTTTTTTATCATTTGTCAAGACTCCTAGGTTTTAGCAACTCCATCTTGAACGTCATTAGCATGCTAACCTTTAATCTGCTTAGAAGCCTTTTAGTTAGAAAACGCGAATTTTTATGCACGTGAGCAATGCTTTATGTTTGTTTTATTTGTTGAAAGAATGTGAACGTTGCATATGTGAATAGTAAGAATGCGAACAATGCATGCGATTAGGAAACGTGAATAGTGTACGTAAAACAATGTGAATAGTGCACGTGAATAGTAAAACGTAAAAATGTACGTGAATAGTGAAAATGTGAATAGTGCATGTGAATAGTAAAACGTCAAAATGTACGTAAATAGTGCACGTGAATAGTAAAACGTAAAAATGTACGTGAATAGTAAAAACGTGAATAGTGCACATGAATAGTAAAACTACTAAATGCTTTTATCCCAAGATTGAATTGGATTAAGCTCCTCGCAAGCACGCGGGAGAGTGGAACACCAAAGAATAATGAATTAAATAAAATCCTATACAAATGATCCTACGAATGAAACCTCAAGGAGTAATGATCCTAATCGAAAGGAATTTCTAAGTTAGATTTAAACAAAACCGAAAGAATAACTAGCTTAACGAAATTCTTATTAGATGTACGTATAGAAGTGAGGCTCTCGAGGGATGATGATTTTAGTTTAGCCTCTTGTCTTACCCGTACGGTTCCTTCCAGGTCATTGGCATTACTGGGACCACCGTGGATATCCATACCTGGTATGCTATGCTTAGCCCAGCGGCTAAAGCCCGCGTTCGAGAGTTGGGCTTCGAGCCCTTTATTCTGGCGCTGCCTCGTGCCAATGGTGTGTGTTGGAAATTAGGCTAAGGTATAGCAGCGGAAATATAAAAATTTTAACCTATTTCCAAAACCACAAGATCCGTTAACCGTTATTTCATATAAAGAGGGATAAGAAGAATTACCTCTTGATGATCAATCTACCGTTGTTAATGAAGTGCCCACAACTCTTCTCCGAGTTCCCAAACACGAAATAAAACACGGGAAGATTAATTCAGGATCAACCGTTGAATAGCAACCAAAGTAGATTGCCTTTAACTAATCAACACAAGATCAAGGATAAAAGAAATAGATGAAATCAATTGATCGGAAGGAAGCCGTAGAGAAATCTTGTCCTCGAACTAGGGGTGTCGAATTTTCTCTCTCTTGCACTAGGTAGATTTCAAAAATCTCTATTAGGGGAATGGCTTGTAGATTTCAAAAATCTCAAGGGGGAGGGGTATTTATAATCTCTTGTATATAATCCCTAGTTAGATAGAATTAGGTTACTGAATAGGAATTCAATTCGGAATAGAATTCCTAATTATTATCTCACTATATATCTAATATATTAAGGATAATAATAATAACCTTATTGGATAATAATAGGAGTATTATAATCTAATTAAAACTCCTAACTTATTTATCTCTTAATTAATTTAATTCACAATCCTAATCTAATTAGGATTTAACAAAATCAAATTAATTATTCATGTATCTAGCTACATGAATTTCGACCCCCTTGGTCCATGGGCCTTATTGGGCTCAATTGGGCTTCCATCAATTAATTAACATCTATCTCTTTTAGGTTCCAAGTCTTATGTGTGACCCATTAGGTTCTTATTGCTTCTAGCCGTATGCAACGTTATTAAATTAATTTTCAAAGAATTATATTTAATCTTTGCATAACGGAATGATGTACAGAGTATGTGATTAGCAAGTCCGTAATCATTCCCCCAGAGCTATAAGAAGACAGGTTGATTCTGTCGTTAACCTTTCCGTATTAGTTACAGTATAATTCGATCCTTTATCAACTACATCCTTGAACTGAATATTATGACTATGGGTGATGTCAAGTCACATATAGCGAGATGTTCGTTTTACTTGTACAGGCCGAGTCAACTCAAAAGATAGGTTAAGTGAAATCTGTATTTCAAGTCTTAAGCTATCACCTTGCAAGGATTTAGAGTCGAGTCTTCCACAAGCGATCCATGGATGTATCTCCCATTTATCGGGAGTGATAAATGCTCAATCCAATATATAACGATCCCGCAATCACTTCCTGTGATACCCAACGTCTACTGTTCACACCCCATAGTCATCTCTGTTAAGGATCGTGTTACACCAGAGTCAAAGCGTCACATTCCGTAATCCAGAATACCAATTAATATTCCTTTGAGTCTGAGGATTAGTTATACCTAGTAATACCAATGAGATGAACAGGTGACAAGGATGAATCTACCCATCCTGTTATCTCAACGTAGTTGGGCGTCCGCCTGACGTCGTCGGGCATCGCCCAACGATGGCCAGGTGATGCCCGACACGGTCGGGCGGTCGTCGAACGGCCGTCGAGCGACATTGATCGTGCATCGGGTCACGCCCGACGCTCGACGGGCGACGCCCACTCTCCGACGGGCGACGTGTCGCGCACCGTTGTTTACGGAGCGACGATCGCTGCTGGGAGCGTCATTCGTCACTCACCGGCCGACGCTCGGCCTCCGGGGCCTTATCGCTCACTATCGTAATAGTGAACGTGCCCGACCTCACTCAGGAGACACCGAATTTGTTAGCGAGGCTTTCAAGTGCCGGCTCTCCGAGCTTTTCTGTTTATTTTTAAATTTTCTAATTAATGGAATCAACCGACTTGGCCGTTTATCGTGGGTTTTCGCCACAGGTCCTCCGACTCGGTGTCTATAGTTGCCCCTACTTTTCTATTTTGACAGTGATGTGTGTGTTTTTGAAAACATTTTCCGTGAATGCAACACATGCAATGGAAATATATTAAAGTAAAAGACACATATAGAGTAGGAGGAGGAATACCTGATCTCCACGCCGCACGCTCCTGCCTTGTCTTCGATCTTCACTTGGTCTGTCCCGTCCTTACCTTTGAATCGGCTGTCGGCGGACGCTCCTCTTAGGGACCCTAGTCTAAGTCGACCGCAGGTAAATGGCTCTTTCTAGCGACCCTAGTCATCGACCGTGGGTAAAATGGCTCTCTATAGTAACCTCGGTCATCGACCGTAGGTAAAATGGCTCTCTCTAGCCACCCTGGTCATCGACCATGGGTAAAATGGCTCTCTATAGCAACCTCGGTCATCGACCGTAGGTAAAATGGCTCTCTATAGCAACCCTGGTCATCGAACGTGGGTAAAATGGCTCTCTATAGCAACCTCGGTCATCGACCGCAGGTAAAATGGCTCTCTCTAGCACCCTCGGTCATCGACCGCGGGTAAAATGGCTCTCTCTAGCAACCTCGGTCATCGACCGTAGGTAAAAATGGCTCTCTATAGCAACCTCGGTCATCGACCGTAGGTAAAAATGGCTCTCTATAGCAACCTCGATCATCGACCGTAGGTAAAAATGGCTCTCTATAGCAACCTCGGTCATCGACCGTAGGTAAAAAATGGCTCTCTATAGCAACCTCGGTCATCGACCGTAGGTAAAATGGCTCTAACTAGCAATTCGGAATTTCAAGACACTATCGTCTGCCTTTTGACTGGGGTTACTATCTCGTGTACTAGAGTTATTGATGGGAGTGTCCTTATCCTTTCATCTGGAACACTTTAGACTGAAAAAATCATTTTTTTGTTTTGTTGACTGTTGTCTGTATTTTAACTGGCGCCACTGTTCTGTAAATTTTGGCTGTCATCTGGAGTCTTCTCTTGGGGGTATTGGCCACCGCCTGGCAGAAACGCAGGCTGAAACGGACTGCAAATCGGAGGTCTGTGCACCCGGTAATTAATTATTTACTTTTTACCTTTATGTCAGGTCGTACCTTTTTCATTATTACGGATATGCCATTTCCTCTTCCTATAAAAGGTGGTGGGGTTCATTTCCAACCCCACACCTTCTCTCTCTTCCTCTCTCTCTCTCTCACTAAAATTAGAGTATTCTCGTGATGGGATCGGATAGATACGATGGCACGAAGGGTATAGAGGCGGGTTTCAAGGACTTGACTAGAGTGGCTCCCTTTCAGAATCCTGATTCTCACCAGAGCCGGACCAACGTCCATCCGGTAAGTACCCCCTTGTTTTTTTATCATTTGTCAAGACTCCTAGGTTTTAGCAACTCCATCTTGAACGTCATTAGCATGCTAACCTTTAATCTGCTTAGAAGCCTTTTAGTTAGAAAACGCGAATTTTTATGCACGTGAGCAATGCTTTATGTTTGTTTTATTTGTTGAAAGAATGTGAACGTTGCATATGTGAATAGTAAGAATGCGAACAATGCATGCGATTAGGAAACGTGAATAGTGTACGTAAAACAATGTGAATAGCACACGTGAATAGTAAAAATGTGAATAGTAAAACGTAAAAATGTACGTGAATAGTGAAAATGTGAATAGTGCATGTGAATAGTAAAACGTCAAAATGTACGTAAATAGTGCACGTGAATAGTAAAACGTAAAAATGTACGTGAATAGTAAAAACGTGAATAGTGCACATGAATAGTAAAACTACTAAATGCTTTTATCCCAAGATTGAATTGGATTAAGCTCCTCGCAAGCACGCGGGAGAGTGGAACACCAAAGAATAATGAATTAAATAAAATCCTATACAAATGATCCTACGAATGAAACCTCAAGGAGTAATGATCCTAATCGAAAGGAATTTCTAAGTTAGATTTAAACAAAACCGAAAGAATAACTAGCTTAACGAAATTCTTATTAGATGTACGTATAGAAGTGAGGCTCTCGAGGGATGATGATTTTAGTTTAGCCTCTTGTCTTACCCGTACGGTTCCTTCCAGGTCATTGGCATTACTGGGACCACCGTGGATATCCATACCTGGTATGCTATGCTTAGCCCAGCGGCTAAAGCCCGCGTTCGAGAGTTGGGCTTCGAGCCCTTTATTCTGGCGCTGCCTCGTGCCAATGGTGTGTGTTGGAAATTAGGCTAAGGTATAGCAGCGGAAATATAAAAATTTTAACCTATTTCCAAAACCACAAGATCCGTTAACCGTTATTTCATATAAAGAGGGATAAGAAGAATTACCTCTTGATGATCAATCTACCGTTGTTAATGAAGTGCCCACAACTCTTCTCCGAGTTCCCAAACACGAAATAAAACACGGGAAGATTAATTCAGGATCAACCGTTGAATAGCAACCAAAGTAGATTGCCTTTAACTAATCAACACAAGATCAAGGATAAAAGAAATAGATGAAATCAATTGATCGGAAGGAAGCCGTAGAGAAATCTTGTCCTCGAACTAGGGGTGTCGAATTTTCTCTCTCTTGCACTAGGTAGATTTCAAAAATCTCTATTAGGGGAATGGCTTGTAGATTTCAAAAATCTCAAGGGGGAGGGGTATTTATAATCTCTTGTATATAATCCCTAGTTAGATAGAATTAGGTTACTGAATAGGAATTCAATTCGGAATAGAATTCCTAATTATTATCTCACTATATATCTAATATATTAAGGATAATAATAATAACCTTATTGGATAATAATAGGAGTATTATAATCTAATTAAAACTCCTAACTTATTTATCTCTTAATTAATTTAATTCACAATCCTAATCTAATTAGGATTTAACAAAATCAAATTAATTATTCATGTATCTAGCTACATGAATTTCGACCCCCTTGGTCCATGGGCCTTATTGGGCTCAATTGGGCTTCCATCAATTAATTAACATCTATCTCTTTTAGGTTCCAAGTCTTATGTGTGACCCATTAGGTTCTTATTGCTTCTAGCCGTATGCAACGTTATTAAATTAATTTTCAAAGAATTATATTTAATCTTTGCATAACGGAATGATGTACAGAGTATGTGATTAGCAAGTCCGTAATCATTCCCCCAGAGCTATAAGAAGACAGGTTGATTCTGTCGTTAACCTTTCCGTATTAGTTACAGTATAATTCGATCCTTTATCAACTACATCCTTGAACTGAATATTATGACTATGGGTGATGTCAAGTCACATATAGCGAGATGTTCGTTTTACTTGTACAGGCCGAGTCAACTCAAAAGATAGGTTAAGTGAAATCTGTATTTCAAGTCTTAAGCTATCACCTTGCAAGGATTTAGAGTCGAGTCTTCCACAAGCGATCCATGGATGTATCTCCCATTTATCGGGAGTGATAAATGCTCAATCCAATATATAACGATCCCGCAATCACTTCCTGTGATACCCAACGTCTACTGTTCACACCCCATAGTCATCTCTGTTAAGGATCGTGTTACACCAGAGTCAAAGCGTCACATTCCGTAATCCAGAATACCAATTAATATTCCTTTGAGTCTGAGGATTAGTTATACCTAGTAATACCAATGAGATGAACAGGTGACAAGGATGAATCTACCCATCCTGTTATCTCAACGTAGTTGGGCGTCCGCCTGACGTCGTCGGGCATCGCCCAACGATGGCCAGGTGATGCCCGACACGGTCGGGCGGTCGTCGAACGGCCGTCGAGCGACGTTGATCGTGCATCGGGTCACGCCCGACGCTCGACGGGCGACGCCCACTCTCCGACGGGCGACGTGTCGCGCACCGTTGTTTACGGAGCGACAATCGCTGCTGGGAGCGTCATTCGTCACTCACCGGCCGACGCTCGGCCTCCGGGGCCTTATCGCTCACTATCGTAATAGTGAACGTGCCCGACCTCACTCAGGAGACACCGAATTTGTTAGCGAGGCTTTCAAGTGCCGGCTCTCCGAGCTTTTCTGTTTATTTTTAAATTTTCTAATTAATGGAATCAACCGACTTGGCCGTTTATCGTGGGTTTTCGCCACAGGTCCTCCGACTCGGTGTCTATAGTTGCCCCTACTTTTCTATTTTGACAGTGATGTGTGTGTTTTTGAAAACATTTTCCGTGAATGCAACACATGCAATGGAAATATATTAAAGTAAAAGACACATATAGAGTAGGAGGAGGAATACCTGATCTCCACGCCGCACGCTCCTGCCTTGTCTTCGATCTTCACTTGGTCTGTCCCGTCCTTACCTTTGAATCGGCTGTCGGCGGACGCTCCTCTTAGGGACCCTAGTCTAAGTCGACCGCAGGTAAATGGCTCTTTCTAGCGACCCTAGTCATCGACCGCGGGTAAAATGGCTCTCTATAGTAACCTCGGTCATCGACCGTAGGTAAAATGGCTCTCTCTAGCCACCCTGGTCATCGACCATGGGTAAAATGGCTCTCTATAGCAACCTCGGTCATCGACCGTAGGTAAAATGGCTCTCTATAGCAACCCTGGTCATCGATCGTGGGTAAAATGGCTCTCTATAGCAACCTCGGTCATCGACCGCAGGTAAAATGGCTCTCTCTAGCACCCTCGGTCATCGACCGCGGGTAAAATGGCTCTCTCTAGCAACCTCGGTCATCGACCGTAGGTAAAAATGGCTCTCTATAGCAACCTCGGTCATCGACCGTAGGTAAAAATGGCTCTCTATAGCAACCTCGATCATCGACCGTAGGTAAAAATGGCTCTCTATAGCAACCTCGGTCATCGACCGTAGGTAAAAAATGGCTCTCTATAGCAACCTCGGTCATCGACCGTAGGTAAAATGGCTCTAACTAGCAATTCGGAATTTCAAGACACTATCGTCTGCCTTTTGACTGGGGTTACTATCTCGTGTACTAGAGTTATTGATGGGAGTGTCCTTATCCTTTCATCTGGAACACTTTAGACTGAAAAAATCATTTTTTTGTTTTGTTGACTGTTGTCTGTATTTTAACTGGCGCCACTGTTCTGTAAATTTTGGCTGTCATCTGGAGTCTTCTCTTGGGGGTATTGGCCACCGCCTGGCAGAAACGCAGGCTGAAACGGACTGCAAATCGGAGGTCTGTGCACCCGGTAATTAATTATTTACTTTTTACCTTTATGTCAGGTCGTACCTTTTTCATTATTACGGATATGCCATTTCCTCTTCCTATAAAAGGTGGTGGGGTTCATTTCCAACCCCACACCTTCTCTCTCTTCCTCTCTCTCTCTCTCACTAAAATTAGAGTATTCTCGTGATGGGATCGGATAGATACGATGGCACGAAGGGTATAGAGGCGGGTTTCAAGGACTTGACTAGAGTGGCTCCCTTTCAGAATCCTGATTCTCACCAGAGCCGGACCAACGTCCATCCGGTAAGTACCCCCTTGTTTTTTTATCATTTGTCAAGACTCCTAGGTTTTAGCAACTCCATCTTGAACGTCATTAGCATGCTAACCTTTAATCTGCTTAGAAGCCTTTTAGTTAGAAAACGCGAATTTTTATGCACGTGAGCAATGCTTTATGTTTGTTTTATTTGTTGAAAGAATGTGAACGTTGCATATGTGAATAGTAAGAATGCGAACAATGCATGCGATTAGGAAACGTGAATAGTGTACGTAAAACAATGTGAATAGTGCACGTGAATAGTAAAAACGTGAATAGTAAAACGTAAAAATGTACGTGAATAGTGAAAATGTGAATAGTACACGTGAATAGTAAAACGTCAAAATGTACGTGAATAGTAAAAACGTGAATAGTGCACATGAATAGTAAAACTACTAAATGCTTTTATCCCAAGATTGAATTGGATTAAGCTCCACGCAAGCACGCGGGAGAGTGGAACACCAAAGAATAATGAATTAAATAAAATCCTATACAAATGATCCTACGAATGAAACCTCAAGGAGTAATGATCCTAATCGAAAGGAATTTCTAAGTTAGATTTAAACAAAACCGAAAGAATAACTAGCTTAACGAAATTCTTATTAGATGTACGTATAGAAGTGAGGCTCTCGAGGGATGATGATTTTAGTTTAGCCTCTTGTCTTACCCGTACGGTTCCTTCCAGGTCATTGGCATTACTGGGACCACCGTGGATATCCATACCTGGTATGCTATGCTTAGCCCAGCGGCTAAAGCCCGCGTTCGAGAGTTGGGCTTCGAGCCCTTTATTCTGGCGCTGCCTCGTGCCAATGGTGTGTGTTGGAAATTAGGCTAAGGTATAGCAGCGGAAATATAAAAATTTTAACCTATTTCCAAAACCACAAGATCCGTTAACCGTTATTTCATATAAAGAGGGATAAGAAGAATTACCTCTTGATGATCAATCTACCGTTGTTAATGAAGTGCCCACAACTCTTCTCCGAGTTCCCAAACACGAAATAAAACACGGGAAGATTAATTCAGGATCAACCATTGAATAGCAACCAAAGTAGATTGCCTTTAACTAATCAACACAAGATCAAGGATAAAAGAAATAGATGAAATCAATTGATCGGAAGGAAGCCGTAGAGAAATCTTGTCCTCGAACTAGGGGTGTCGAATTTTCTCTCTCTTGCACTAGGTAGATTTCAAAAATCTCTATTAGGGGAATGGCTTGTAGATTTCAAAAATCTCAAGGGGGAGGGGTATTTATAATCTCTTGTATATAATCCCTAGTTAGATAGAATTAGGTTACTGAATAGGAATTCAATTCGGAATAGAATTCCTAATTATTATCTCACTATATATCTAATATATTAAGGATAATAATAATAACCTTATTGGATAATAATAGGAGTATTATAATCTAATTAAAACTCCTAACTTATTTATCTCTTAATTAATTTAATTCACAATCCTAATCTAATTAGGATTTAACAAAATCAAATTAATTATTCATGTATCTAGCTACATGAATTTCGACCCCCTTGGTCCATGGGCCTTATTGGGCTCAATTGGGCTTCCATCAATTAATTAACATCTATCTCTTTTAGGTTCCAAGTCTTATGTGTGACCCATTAGGTTCTTATTGCTTCTAGCCGTATGCAACGTTATTAAATTAATTTTCAAAGAATTATATTTAATCTTTGCATAACGGAATGATGTACAGAGTATGTGATTAGCAAGTCCGTAATCATTCCCCCAGAGCTATAAGAAGACAGGTTGATTCTGTCGTTAACCTTTCCGTATTAGTTACAGTATAATTCGATCCTTTATCAACTACATCCTTGAACTGAATATTATGACTATGGGTGATGTCAAGTCACATATAGCGAGATGTTCGTTTTACTTGTACAGGCCGAGTCAACTCAAAAGATAGGTTAAGTGAAATCTGTATTTCAAGTCTTAAGCTATCACCTTGCAAGGATTTAGAGTCGAGTCTTCCACAAGCGATCCATGGATGTATCTCCCATTTATCGGGAGTGATAAATGCTCAATCCAATATATAACGATCCCGCAATCACTTCCTGTGATACCCAACGTCTACTGTTCACACCCCATAGTCATCTCTGTTAAGGATCGTGTTACACCAGAGTCAAAGCGTCACATTCCGTAATCCAGAATACCAATTAATATTCCTTTGAGTCTGAGGATTAGTTATACCTAGTAATACCAATGAGATGAACAGGTGACAAGGATGAATCTACCCATCCTGTTATCTCAAATCGGATCCCCAATCCTAATGAACAACTTTTCATCGGATCTATGTAACTGTCCAGATATCTATATATATGAAGCTTGTGAGATCAGCTTTCTGTCGGACAGAAGACATTGTTACATACAAGTCTCAACAGTGATATATCAATCCTAAACATATCACTTGACTTGGGGTGGTTTTAAGTTTATTAGTTTATTATAAAGTTTTGTCTCACTTCATGCTTGTATGAACACTTTATAATCACTTTAAATAAACTTACGGATTTCCTTTTATTAGACTTTATTTAGTATTTAAAATGGATTGCCTTTATATAGTTATAAAACATATATCTCATTAAAACAAATGATATAAAGAACAATTCATTTACATTAAGTTTGTATCCTAGAACAATTGTCTATAGGACAATAAACCCCAACATACTCCCACTTGGACTAAAGCCAATTGTTTCTAAAACTTATCCCAGTAGAAGTTAAATGACGATCATGTACTTTCTAAGTTAAATGACGATCGTGTACTTGTCCTCTGTAGGTACTCTTTCTATTCTCACACCTCCTCTAGCCACAATCTCTCTAATGATGTGGTATCGCTTAAGGTAATGCTTAGCCGCATTATGAGACCGTGGTTCCTTTGCTTGCGCAATGGCTCCATTGTTATCACAATACAGTGTAATGGGATTTACAATGTCAGGCACCACACCAAGTTCTGTAATGAACTTTCTAATCCAAACCGCTTCCTTTGCTGCTTCTGCAGCTGCGATATACTCTGATTCGGTCGTAGAGAAAGCTACGCTTCCCTGCTTTGAACTCTTCAACTGACCGCGCCCCCATTCAAGATAAACAGGTATCCTGATTGGGATTTAAAATCATTCTCATCTGTGAGATGAATTGCGTCTGAAAATCCTTCTATTTTCAGATCACCTTCTCCGTACACTAGGAACATATCTTTAGTTCTTCTCAAGTACTTAAGAATGTTCTTGACGGCAATCCAATGCTCGTCTCCCGGATTCCCTTGGTAACGACTCGTTACAGATAACGCGAACGCTACGTCAGGTCTAGTGCATAGCATAGCATACATAATCGAACCGATTGCGCTGGCGTACGGGACTACAGCCATGCGTCTTTTGTCATCATCGGTTTTAGGACATTGATGATTGTTTAACTTTACTCCATGTAGCATGGGTAAGTTACCTCGTTTCGATTCAAGCATGCTAAAACGATTTAGCACCTTTTCAATGTATGTAGCCTGTGAAAGACCAAGCAGTCTTCTCGATCTATCTATGTAGATCTTTATACCAAGTATATAAGCTGCTTCACCAAGGTCTTTCATTGAGAAGTTACCAGATAACCATACTTTTACCGACTGTAGTAGAGCAATGTCATTTCCCATTAATAATATATCGTCCACATATAGTATGAGAAATGCTATAGAGCTCCCACTTTCTTTCTTGTAAATGCAAGCTTCTTCGCAATTTTCTTCGAAACCAAATTGTTTTATGGTTTCGTCAAAACGCTTATTCCAGCTTCTTAATGCTTGCTTGAGTCCATAAATGGATCTCTGAAGTTTGCAAACTTTATTTGCATCCTTCGATATGAAACCTTCAGGCTGCATCATATATACATCCTCAAGCAGGTTTCCGTTTAGGAAAGTTGTTTTCACATCCATTTGCCAAATCTCATAATCGAAGTGAGCGGCAATTGCAAGCATGATTCTGATTGATTTGGACATAGCCACAGGAGAGAAAGTTTCGTCATAATCAATTCCTTACTTCTGACGATATCCTTTCGCTACTAACCTAGCTTTGTAGGTGCTAACCTTTCCATCCATGTCTGTCTTCTTTTTGAAGATCCACCTGCACCCAATGGGTATTATCCTTTCGGGTGGATCAACCAAAGTCCACACTTGGTTAGTATATATGGAATCCATTTCAGAATCCATGGCCTCAAGCCATGCTTTAGAATCTGGACTAGTAAGAGCCTCTTCGTAGTTTTCGGGTTCGTCGTCTAACACGGGAACCTCATTATCATCTCCCACTAGCAAACCATATCTAACTGGGAGTTCACGAACTCTTTGTGATCTACGAATAGGTGGCACTGGAGTCTCATCTAATGGGACTCCTTCGGGTACCTCAACCGCCTCTGTTGTTTCAGTCGGTGTTTCTTCTTCTTGAACTTCGTCAAGTTCAATCATGCTTCCCTTTTGTGTTTCTTCGAGAAACTCTTTCTCTAAGAAGGTTGCATGTTTGGATACTATCACTTTCTGATCATCTGGATGATAGAAGTAATATCCCACAATTTCCTTAGGGTATCCAATGAAGAAACATTTATCAAATTTCGAATCTAGTTTGTTGGACGCAACGCGTTTGACAAATGCTGAACAACCCCATACTCTCATAAATGAAAACACGGGTTTCCTACCAACGAACAATTCATATGGTGTGGAACTAGCGGATTTAGTTGGTACTCGATTTAGGGTGAAGAGGGCAGTTTCTAAGGCATACCCCCAGAACGTCTTTGGAAGTAAGGCCATGCTCATCATGGATCGTACCATATCTAGTAGGGTACGGTTTCTCCTCTCGGATACACCATTGTGTTGTGGTGTATAGGGAGGTGTCCATTGTGAGCATATCCCACATTCAGTTAGATAATTCAGAAAATCATCTGAAAGATATTCGCCACCTCGATCAGATCGAAGCGTCTTTATTTCCTTTCCTAATTGATTTTCTACTTCATTCTTGAAGCATTTGAATTTCTCAAAAGCTTCTTATTTGTGCTTCATCAAGTAGATGTAACCATATCGGGTATGGTCATCTATGAAGCTTATGAAGAATCTGAATCCTCCTCTTGCTTGGACTGACATAAGACCGCATACATCTGAATGAATGAGTCCTAGAGTGTCTGATACACGCTCACCTTTATTGCTAAAGGGTGTCTTTGTCACTTTACCTTTTAAACATGATTCGCATGTTTCCAATGATTCGGGATCGATTGGATCTATAAGCCCATCTAAATGTAGCTTTAGCATGCGTCTCTTGTTTATATGGCCTAAACGACAATGCCACAAGTAAGTTGAATTATCTAGCTTATGTCTTTTGGTATCAATTGCAAAAACAGGAATTTTGACATCTAACACATAAATCCCATTTTGTGATATTCCTGAAAAATAAAAGATCGAATCTTTATAAAAATTGCAACTTTTGTCTTTTATTGAAATATGAAAATCGTCGTCAACAAGACGGCTAATAGAAATAATGTTACGTGACATTTGTGGAACGTACAAACAGTTCCTTCATTCTATTACAAGCCCTGAGGGCAAATTTAAAACATAATCTCCAATTGCGAGGGCGGCAACTCTTGCTCCATTTCCTACTCGCAAGTTTATGCTTTCTTTCTTTAGTTCCTTAGTCTGTTTTAGCTCCTACATATTTGTACAAATATGAGATCCACATCCGGTATCAAGTACCCAAGATTCAGACTGTGAAACTGTATTTATTTCAATATAAAACATACCAGATGTTGAAGCACCGCCATTTCCCTTCTTGAGGGAGGCTAGGTACTCCTTGCAGTTCCTCTTCCAATGCCCGTCTTTACCACAGAAGTGGCACTCTCCTTTGGGCTTCTTCATTTCCTTTCCCTTAGCTTTGTTGGGCACGGCTTTCTTACCTTTCTTGGGATATTTAGGATTGGGATAATTCCCTTTCCTCTTCTTTGATCCCTCAATGACAAGAGCTGTATTGCCTTGTCCTTTCTCATATTGGGCTCAACTGACTTGAGCATATTTGCAAGCTCTTCAAGAGAGGTTTGCAAGTCATTCATCTGATAGTTCATAATGAACTGTGAATAACTCCTCTGGGAGGGATTGAAGAATTAAGTCTATGCTTAATTCGTTATCCATCGCAAATCCAATACTAGAAAGTTTGGTAATGTAGCCAATCATCTTGACACAATGTGTCATGACAGATGTGCCCTCTTGCATCCTGCAACGATATAGCAACTTGGATATCTCGTAGCGTTCGCACCTAGTCTGTTTCCAAAACAGCTCTTTAAGGTGCATGATGATGGAATAGGCATCCATTTCCTCATGTTGCCTTTGTAATTCCGGTGTCATCGATGCAAGTATGATGCATCCGGCATGATCATCATCAGCCTTGTGCTTCTGGTAAGCATTAATTTCCTCAATGGGAGCATCATCAGCAGGGATAGGGGGTATCGTTGTATCAAGTACATACCCTATCTTATCGAACTTCAAAACAATTTTGAGGTTACGAAACCAGTCGGTGAAGTTTGAACCATTCAATTTGTTATCGGTAAGAATGTTTTGCAGATTGGTTTTAGTCATGATTTTAAGAGTGCGTTTAATTAAACCTGAGAGTGAGAAAGAGTAAACGTATGTCATTCATTTGCTTAAAGTATATCAATCTAAAATTATAGGCCTTTTAGTTTATTTTAGATTGCTCCCACTATTTTGCCAAATTAATAGCCCTCCATATTAATTCGAAGAATTTCACAAATCCTTTAGTGAGCTAGGATCCTAACTCCTGAGATTTCGCCTTGAGTTTGCTCAACAAGCTAGTCTCATTCGTTAGGTAGATTCATGTAATCAATCACATCTTTAATGTGATTCCTAGGTTATTGGGTTACTAACCACATTAGTAACTAATATGCTATTCACATTAATCCCAACCATCTTGCCCATTAGTTTATGACAACATGAGTTTGCTCATCCAATTATCATAATCTAATTTAAGTATTACCCCATATTCATGAAAAGTAATTTTCGATAATTCAGGTGTTACCGAAAGGACCCCGAGCTTGAGTTTGCTCAACAACCCAAAGGCCCTCAGCACTGCCGGGTGAATTATAATATTAGGGAGGGGCAACCGATTTTAATAACTTGTTTATTTACTTAACTTTTTAATGAGGGATTTTATTTTAGGTCTCATAATCTAACTTAGTCTTGATTTGCTTTGGCATACATCAGACACATACATTGGCGTTATGGACATATCATCTAAATTATTCCGTCGAGCCAGAGACGGAATAAAAGGGGAAAACCTAAGGAAATACTAACTATTACATATTTCTCTTTAGGTCCTCCGTCTTCTCCATGGCGCCTTGAAATTACATATTAATTTCTATACTACTAAAGAAAACTTCAATTGAATTGAAGGGAATTAGATGAGAGGCGAAATTACAATAGATAGTAGAAAGGCAGGACTCGCATGCCCTATTTCAAAAATACCAAAAGACTAAAAGAGGGTCCAAATATGTCCATAACTCCAAACATGCATAGACTCAATTAAATAAATTTAATTGGTTGATTACATAACTATCTTATGTAATATTTATGTTAATCACATTAACTTATCAATTAACTTTCTAATAGTTTCGTATCTTTTATATTAATCTTAAGATTAATATAACTATACAAAACTTTAATTATGCACGTCCCAATTATTTTGATTTTAATTCATTTAACATTTTGATTTACAAATTGGTAAAACAAACTTTTAAACAAATTTTCATTCGATAATCAAAACAGAAAACTATCAATTTCTGAAACATATATATTTAAATATAACAAAACGATTTTAAACAATTTAAAATCAAGTGGGTCTCGGGCCGGACCCGAGAGTGGGCTGCTGCCGATTGGCAGCAGCCCTAGGGCGGCTGGGACGCCGCTGCCTTGCGGCAGCGGCGGCCAGGCACCGCACGCGGCTGCTGCCGCGCGACAGCGGCCAGTCGCGCCGCGAGGCGCGACTCGGGCTGCTGTCGTATTTATTTTTTTTATATAAAACAATTTTAAATATATATATATATTAGTTCTAAAACGGTTTTAAAACTATTTTCAGAAAATAGGAAAAACTACTATAGATTTCCGTTTTATCTTTAGAATTAATAAAACTGATTTTATCAATCTAACTATAAAACTAATAGATTTCGTTATCATGATTATCAACCAAAATAATTAGGAACATACGCATAATCTATTTTAATTAATAATTAATTAAAACTTATTTATCCTTAGAATTAATTAATCAAAACAATTTGTTAATTAATCCTAACTATGAATATTTATTCAATCCTATTGAAAAACTTCCAAATTTTCATATATGAAATAACGGATTTAACGATGGCTCTGATACCACTGTTGGAAATTAGGCTAAGGTATAGCAGCGAAAATATAAAAATTTTAACCTATTTCCATAAACCACAAGATCCGTTAACCGTTATTTCATATAAAGAGGGATAAGAAGAATTACCTCTTGATGATCAATCTACCGTTGTTAATGAAGTGCCCACAACTCTTCTCCGAGTTCCCAAACACGAAATAAAACACGGGAAGATTAATTCAGGATCAACCGTTGAATAGCAACCAAAGAAGATTGCCTCTAACTAATCAACACAAGATCAAGGATAAAAGAAATAGATGAAATCAATTGATCGGAAGGAAGCCGTAGAGAAATCTCGTCCTCGAACTAGGGGTGTCGAATTTTCTCTCTCTTGCACTAGGTAGATTTCGAAAATCTCAATTAGGGGAATGGCTTGTAGATTTCGAAAATCTCAAGGGGGAGGGGTATTTATAATCTCTTGTATCTAATCCCTAGTTAGATAGAATTAGGTTACTAAATAGGAATTCAATTCGGAATAGAATTCCTGATTATTATCTCACTATATATCTAATATAATAAGGATAATCATAATAACCTTATTGGATAATAATAGGAGTGTTATAATCTAATTAAAACTCCTAACTTATTTATCTCTTAATTAATTTAATTCATAATCCTAATCTAATTAGGATTTAACAAAATCAAATTAATTATTCATGTATCTAGCTACATGAATTTCGACCCCCTTGGTCCATGGGCCTTATTGGGCTCAATTGGGCTTCCATCAATTAATTAACATCTATCTCTCTTTTAGGTTCCAATTCTTATGTGTGACCCATTAGGTTCTTATTGCTTCTAGCCGTATGCAACATTATTAAATTAATTTTCAAAGAATTATATTTAATCTTTGCATAACGGAATGATGTACAGAGTATGTGATTAGCAAGTCCGTAATCATTCCCCAGAGCTATAAGAAGACAGGTTGATTCTGTCGTTAACCTTTCCGTATTAGTTACAGTATAATTCGATCCTTTATCAACTACATCCTTGAACTGAATCTTATGACTATGGGTGATGTCAAGTCACATATAGCGAGACGTTCATTTTACTTGTACAGGCCGAGTCAACTCAAAAGATAGGTTAAGTGAAATCTGTATTTCAAGTCTTGAGCTATCACCTTGCAAGGATTTAGAGTCGAGTCTTCCACAAGCGATCCATGGATGTATCTCCCATTTATCGGGAGTGATAAATGCTCAATCCAATATATAACGATCCCGCAATCACTTCCTGTGATACCCAACGTCTACTGTTCACACCCCATAGTCATCTCTATTAAGGATCGTGTTACACCAGAGTCAAAGCGTCACATTCCGTAATCCAGAATACCAATTAATATTCCTTTGAGTCTGAGGATTAGTTATACCTATTAATACCAATGAGATGAACAGGTGACAAGGATGAATCTACCCATCCTGTTATCTCAAATCGGATCCCCAATCCTAATGAACAACTTTTCATCGGATCTATGTAACTGTCCAGATATCTATATATATGAAGCTTGTGAAATCAGCTTTCTGTTGGACAGAAGACATTGTTACATACAAGTCTCAACAGTGATATATCAATCCTAAACATATCACTTGACTTGGGGTGGTTTTAAGTTTATTAGTTTATTATAAAGTTTTGTCTCACTTCATGCTTGTATGAACACTTTATAATCACTTTAAATAAACTTACGGATTTCCTTTTATTAGACTTTATTTAGTGTTTAAAACGGATTGCCTTTATAACGTTATAAAACATATATCTCATTAAAACAAATGATATAAAGAACAATTCATTTACATTAAGTTTGTATCCTAGAACAATTGTCTATAGGACACTAAACCTCAACAGTGTGTGTGACCGACACGGCTTGCGTGCTTTATGTGAGAGGTGGGTAGACTCGACTCACACCTTTCACCTTTCGTTTAGGGAGATGATGATCTCGCCCTGCGACTTCTCGCTATTGACTGGATTGCGGGGTAGCGGCATTCCGGTCCCCCTTTGCTTCGACATGGTGCGTCCTCGGTTCGACCCTGCTGAGATATCTGATTTGATTGGACCCGGAGTCTACACGGGTGCCGGGGCCACTCCGGCGAAGTTCGTTACTACCTTCGGGCTACTAAGCCGTAGGGACTTTTGCGACCGAGATGACACGGATCGGGCCACCCGCAGCTTCCTCCTGTACGCTTTAGGCGAGACGATCTTCTGCACCAAGAGCGGAACCATACACGCAGGTCTCATCCAGGCTTTCCGTGATTTGGATGCAGTGTCGTCCTATGATTGGGCTGGAGCTGGCTTGGCCTTTCTATACAAGTTTTTGGACTTGACTTGCCGGAAGCGCAAGGATTTCGGCGGTTACACCTTTGCCCTCCTGGTGCGTTTTCTATCCTCGGCTTGTCTCTTTATTCTTTTCACGATTTCTTCTTCTGACGTAGGTTTTTACGAACAGGTTTGGGCCTATGAGAGGAGGATTCTCCCGAGCGCCCGTAGGAGTAGACCGCGCGTGACTACGCTTCCACTTATGGCGAGGTGGAGTGACTTTGACTTGCGCGTTGAGAGGAGGCGGACGGTGGCACGACTCCTATCATGGATTGACACACGGAGTCTAGGACAGGTGAACGTCTCCTGACTATGCTGGATTTTCGTTCGTTCTTGTCTGACTTTTCTTGTTTTTCAGATCTCTTTCAGATGGGACGACCTCGACTTCGGTCCCGATTACGCCTATGTTACCCGCATCCAGGGGCAGCAGTGTGTGCTCACCGGTCCGTGTGTACGAGCATGGTATTTGGGCGACAGGGGTTTTACCGGGGTTGACGCCACACATTGGACTCTAGGCGAGATCCTTGTGTCTATGTTCGCGGTGAGGATCATGCCCCTGCAGGAGATATGTCGTGACTTGACTCACCGATTTGCGCCTCGGGACGTGTGGGACCACGCGGGGGGTCGCGCCCACTATTTATCGACACTATTGACTCTGATGGACCCTCCTGAGGTTGTGATGGACGTGGATCCTGCGGATGACGTGTTCTCGGCGGCGGCCGTCGCTGAGGTCTTCGGCCTAGAGGAGGTTCCGATAAGTGCTTGACTTATTTATTCTTTATTTATGATATAGTTAGGTGTATTCATTTTGTCTTTGCTTGCAAGAGGGTTCCTTGAGGAGCGCTCGGACGTCGGATTTTTTTAACGGTACCCGAGCCCAGACATCTGCGAGCGAGCCTTCATATCATGAGGGCGAGTCCTCAGGCACCGCCCGACCAGAGCAGCTCTACCTTGGCGCACCCTTCCCGGCCTCAGGGAGAGAGTATTCGGTGGTTCGTTATAGCGAGGCGGGCGTGGCCTACTCCGGCGTTGAGACAGCCCCTCCGGTTTTCACCTCGATGGTGCCGTTCGATCCCCCTGATGCCCTCCATACCTCGAGGGAGACGTGCACCAACTTCGTGGGATTATCCGATTATTTTCGAGAGCGGCTCAACCTGCGTTGCACCAGCCACCTGGTAAGTATTCTTATTTTGTTATAGTGTAGTGAAATGTATGCATGTGATGTGCCTATGTATGTATAACTTCCGTTGTTGCCTATTTTGGTCTTTTTTTTCTTTTTTTATTTGCAGAGCAATCTTCATGCTAATGATCAGCGGTTCAGCGAGTCGCAGTGAGATGCCGATACTAGGGTCGGACGCGTCCACCGAGAGAGAGATGCTTATTGGGCGGAGATGATGCGAGTGGAGACCGAGGGGCATCTTGCCGTTGAGGAGGGTCGTCGGGTTGCCGAGGAGGCCTTAGCCGCGGAGCGGGCTTCTCGTCTGAGGGACTTCGAGGACTTCTGGGATTTTCATCCTTATTAGGCCCACTATTCTTAGTTTTCTTATTTGTATTACCCCGATGTATAGCTTGTATATAGGGAGAGGGGTGGATAAGATGTAGGCTTTTTATGTGAAAGAGGTAGGAAATGTATAACTCATGATTCATAATACAATGCATTCAGTAGATTATAATGATTCCAATCATCCTCTTCAAATATATTCATGCCTTTATTTATTTACAAACAACAGAAATACTTAGCCGCTTATACATTATTTTTATAATTGCTCAAGATATAACTACTGTTACCAGGACCCGCCTTTTTTCGGTTTTCAGATCCCAACGATTTTTCAACTCTCCTTTTATTATCCCGGAATTTTCAAATGAGTGCCTTTTCGGATTTTCACCCATTGGGATGTCCCTCATTGTTGCATAGGTCGCCCTTTGCGGGTTTTCAACCTATCGGGAATTTTTATTTCTTTCTTTTTTTTATTTACGAAAAGTATTTATTAAGCCTATCCAGATTGGTAGGTTCGGAGAACTCCATGCCGTCCATAGTAGTTAGCTTCACCGCCCCTTTGCTTAGGATCTTCTTCACGAGGAACGGTCCTTCCCAGTTTGGCCTAAACTTGCCCCTAGGGTCGGTGTGCGTCATTCGGATCTGTTTCAGCACCATATCCCCTTCTTTGATAGGGCTGGCCTTGACCTTTTTATTGAAGGCTCAGGCCATCCTTCTCTGATATAACTGCACATGGTAAAGAGCCTCCATCCTTTTCTCGTCCACCAATGCCAACTGTTCATATCGCTTCTTCACCCATTCCGTCTCGGGAATCTCTACTTCTACTGCGATTCTCAATGATCGCTTTTCAATCTCAATTGGGAGAACGACTTCTACCCCATATACCAAGGAGAACGGCGTTGCCCCAGTTAACGTTTTAACCGTCGTGCGATAAGCCCATAAAGCGAGCGGAAGCTGCTCGTGCCAATTCCGATGCGATTCCACCGTCTTTACGAGAATCCTCTTAAGGTTCTTATTTGCATCCTCCACTGCACCGTTAGCTTACGAGCGATATGGAGAAGACCTATGATGCTCGATACCGTATTCCTAGAGGAGACTTCTCACTTCCCCCTGAAACTGGACCCCATTATCCGTGATCATGTGATGAGGCACTCCGAACCTGGTGATTAGGTGCTTTTCAATAAACTTCCTCATCTGCTTAGATCCCAACTTGCTAAACGATTCTGCCTCTACCCACTTGGTGAAGTAATCAATGGCAACGACAATGAATTTGTGCCCATTTGATGCATTAGGCCTCACTTCTCCGATGATATCAATGCCCCAAGCTGCGAACGGCCAAATGGGTGCTAACACGTGTAGTTCCATAGCTGGCAAGTGATTATAATCTTCGTGGATTTGACAATCATGGCATTTCTTCGCATATTCATTGCAATCTCTTTCCATGGCGAGCCAATAGAAGCCTTGCCTTATGATTTTCTTTGCCAACACTGTTCCTCCCATATGGGCTCCACAAATCCCCGAGTGCACTGACTCCATCGCCTCACAGGCTTCTCCCTCATCCAAGCACCTCAATTGTAAACCATCGGCGCGTCTTTTGTAAAGCAAGTCATTGTGGATGATAAATTGCTGAGCTAACCTTCTGATCACAGCCTGATCCCTAAGTTCTGATTCTGCCGGGTACGTTCCACTTTTCATGAAGTTCACGATATCGAAATACCAAGGGTTTTCATCCGCTCCCAACAACATTACGTCTTCATAGCACGGTTTGTGGGACCTCCTCAACACCAAAGGCTTTGAGGCAAGGTTCCGAGGATTATCCCATACTGACACTAATGTGGCCAAAGCATCCGCCGCTTGGTTCTGCGCTCGAGGAATATGATAAAAGCGACACTCACCGAACCTCTGTGCTAACCCCCCTAGTTCTAGGTACGGGCGCAATCTCTCTTCTCTTACTTCCCAATTTCCCTGTGCCTGTTCGATAATCAGTTTTGAGTCGCCCCAGATTTCAACATATGATGCTCCCAGCGCTGCTAACGACTCTAACCCGTAGATGCACGCTTCGTACTCGGCCATATTATTGGTGAGAGGGAAGGATAACTTCTTCGCCATAGGGATCCTTTCTCCTTCTGGTGAGATAAGTAGCACTCCTACCCCGGCTCCATTCGAGTTAACCGCTCCGTCAAAGAACATTTTCCACGGTATAACTTCTATTGCGTTCAAGTGCTCATCAGGGAAGTCATAGTTTATCTCCTCCTCTTCCGCATTTAGAGGCTGATTGGCCAGGAATTCCGCTACGACCCTCCCCTTAATAACCTTTTTCGTTACATATTCGATGTCAAATTCGGACAAGAGCAACAACCATCGGGCTAGCTTCCCTGTTAGAGACGGAGTTCGGTACAGATACTTCACGGGGTCCATCCGGGAGATAATGATTACTTTGTAAGATTGAAAATAGTGCCGCAGTTTCTTTGTTAACCATACTACTGCCACGTACGTCTTTTCGATCATGTTATACTTAAGCTCGTATTCTAGGAACTTCTTACTCAGATAATACACCGCATGCTCCACACCGGTGTCCCCTTCATGGGCCAGCATTGCCCCAATTGATCGCTCCTCGATCGCTACATAGAGGAGAAGCGGTTTTCCGAGTTTAGGCGGTCTCAAAACCGGTGGATTAGACAAATAGTTCCGGACACTCTCCAATGCTTGCTGGCACTTATCATTCCAAACCGTGGGTTGATCTTTCCGTAGTAGCTTAAAGATCGGCTCGCAGATAGCAGTGAGTCATGTTATGAACCGACTGATATACTGAACCTGCCCCAGAAATCCTCTCACTTCTTTCTCATTTTTTGGTGCCGGCATTTCCTGTATGGCCTTTACCTTGTCGGGATCCACCTCAATCCCTTTGTTACTGATCACGTAGCCTAAGATTTTCCCCGATGAAACACCAAAGAAGCACTTCATTGGGTTCAACCTTAGCTTGAATTCTGCAATCCGGGCCAAAAACTTCTCAAGTGTAGCGAAATGCCCCTCTCTCGTCTCTGATTTGACCATCATGTCGTCCACATAGACTTCCACTTCCTTGTGTATCATATCGTGGAACAGTGCCGTAGCCATTCGCTGGTAAGTTGCCCCAGCATTTTTCAAACCAAACGGCATTACTCTATAGCAGTATGTTCCCCACTCAGTTGTGAACGAGGTCTTTGCTTTGTGCTTTTCGGCCATCTGAACTTGCATGTAGCCCATGAAGCCATCCACATTCGTGTGCAAGACGCTCGATGCTGCACTGTCGATCAATACATCGATGTGACGTAATACGAATTCATCTTTGGGGCAAGCCTTATTGAGATCTCTATAGTCGACGCACATTCTCACCTTACCATCCTTCTTCGCGATTGGCACTACGTTTGCGACCCAAGGGGGATAGTCGATTACTTCGATGAACCCTACTTCTAACCGTTTCTTCACTTCCTCTCTGATCTTATCCGCCCATTCCGGCCTCATGCGTTGGAGTTTCTGTTTCACGGGCTTAGCCTCGGGGTATGTTGGAATACGGTGAGTTACGATTGATTGATCGATCCCCGGCATGTCTTCGTACGTCCAAGCAAACACTATTTCGTATTTTTTTAATTATTCTCTCAAATTCTTTCCTCTCTTCAGTAGTTAATTCTTGAGCAATTTGTATAAGTTTAGGATTTTCATCCGTGCCAAGATTGAAAGTTGACATTTCTATTGTATTGATTTCAAATGTAGGCATGTTATATGAATGAGAATGCATGGAATGATCAGAATCAACATCAAGCAAGTAAGCAAAATCAGAATTCATTTCATTGATAGTATTGGCGAGTACATCATCAGATTCAAATAAAGCTATAATACAATTGTCATCAACAGGGTTCTCGGGTTTCTCATAGGCCTTGGAGGTATCGGGCTCGTCCACTGCTCCCAAGTGGCTTCCATTGTGATGACCTGCTCCTCGGCATTCAGATCTAACATCACGATCTCCTCGACAAAGCAGCTTGCCTCCCTTTTGCCCCAGCTGGTGACATCGTTGAAGATCTCAAAGCCTGGTAGAATCTTTCCTTCGGTGCTAGTCCACGACTCGGGGGTTTCAGAATAAACCTTCATGTGGCCCTCATTCATAAAATACTTCTTTAGGCCCACCTTTCCCTCACTGCCTGCGTTGGACGGACCTCCCAGCTCATATCCCAAACACCTCCGGGTTTTCTGACTCTTGAAGTCCGGAGATTCTGGCAACCCTTGATGGTGTGCTCCCAAGCCCATATCGGGGATGAAACCCCCTTTCATCATCTTTATCACATCGGTGGTCATGCTGGACTCGTAGATCCCGGAAACCTGGAATCCGGAGAAAAGTTGAGGCTCAATTCCCAATGCAGCCACTGAACTCAATTTCTCGGCTCGGATAGTCACTATCTCCTCCCCGTAGGGGAATTTGATCATCTGATGGAGTGTGGAGGGCACGCCTCCCAACTTGTGGAACCATGGACGTCCCAACAACACAGCAAAAGTCACCGATATATCCAACACAGTGAATTCAGTCTCTTCCTCATGCGGCCCCACTTTTAGCTTAGCCTTGAAAACTCCCTCGATGTGGCGACGACTATCATCGTAAGCTCGAATTATCGTTTTCGAGGCCATCAAATCTCCTCTTTCTACTCCCAACTTGGACAAGAGTTTCAGCGGGCAAACATTAATGGCCGATCCATCATCAACCATTACACAGCTCGTCTTTTTCCCATTTATCTCAGCTCGGATGTACAAAGGCTTGTTGTGAGCCTTTCCTTCTTCCGGGAGATCTTCATCGGTGAAGGTGATTTCAGTTCTCTTCCGGGCCATGATTGCCCCTACTAATGTCGTTGGCTCAGTATCGGTAGAGATGACCAAATTCTACAACTCTTTCATCAAATTCTCACGGTGGTACTTAGAATGACACAAGACTTCCCACACCGTAGACTTAGCTTGTGTTTTCTTCAACTGCTCGAGGACTTGATCATCCGGCTTGGGAGCCGACCCTTCTCCCACCTCAGATTCCACCATCGGCGCCTTTCCCTCGGCCACTCGACCTGATCTTGTCATAATGGCAATCTCCGGCTCATCATCAGATTCATCCCAAATATTGATAGGAATTCTCCGATCGGCATCCTCCTCCTCCAAGGAACTTCCCCAAATGTCCACGACCATCAGATCCATCACGTGAGGGACATTCGAATTCAAATAGAAGGGATCCACCGATCCATACACGGCCCAGCCTATCAATTCATCATAGTCCCTGAGGAACACTCTGTTCATCCTTCTTGCCGCCATCGGAACATCGCCTCTCTGTATGCACATGAGCTGCACCTTATCACTCATCGTTTCTTGGCACTACTCGTAGCGGTACCTCCACCTCCTAGCGTAATCCGCAAACGGTTCCTCGGGGAATTGCCTGATCTTATCCAGATCTTTCAGGGATCCCGTCCATGGAACATACATCTCATATCTCGACACAAACGCATCCCGAAGAGGTATCCAATGACCCATTTCTTCTTCTGATAGCCCTTGGTGCCACAACAAGGCTTCCCCTGTGAGAGTTTCCGGGAAGTGCTCATGTAACTCACTTTGAGGGAACCCGGCGTCATACATATGGTTGCGGAATAACTTTGCGTGTTCAGCGGGATCCCGATATCCACCATACTTAGGCATTGCTAATACTGCTTCAGGTGTCTCATAAGAGGGCGAGTCCGGTGTTTGCTCCGCAAGCATCCATACCGTATATTCCTTAATGAACCTCTTGGTCATCGCGGCCCAATCGCACTTGATATGCATCGGAAGAGACATATACCACATCAGCGGCTCCCCCATTAGTGAATTGCAAAACAGACTGGTGATCTCTTCTTTGTTAAAACCCAAAGGCCCCATGGCTGACAAGTAGAAGTGAAGGTGTTCCATTGGATCCTTGTTGCCATTATACTTACTGACAGCCGGCAACGAACGTTTAATAGGTCCAATTTGTAGTGCAAAGCGCTCTGCGGTCCTATCCTTAGCTTTCTTGTACTTCTCTAGGAATAGATCGGACAACTGTTCCCAATCATGCTTGCAGGAGTCGGGCAATGAGTGGAACCACCTCAAAGGCTCGCCTATTAACGAATGGTGGAACCACTGAGCAACCTCGTCCACCCCAAAGGATTCAACAAACATATCATGCATATACTCGCGCAAGTGCACATCGGGATTCTCCACCCCACTAAATAGACTCAACTCTGGCACGATAGTTCGAGACGATCCTTCCCCAGTCTCTTCGGCACTATCTTCATCATACGGTGCTCCGCCGTCTAGTCCTTCATCCATTGGTTCGTCCGCCTGCTCCTTGCCAAGAAAGGACACATATAAACCCTTTCCCACATTACTCTTCTCATCGGAGTCCAACAACTCCTCTTCATTCTCCTCGAAGGATTCCATGACCAAGCTCTCTTCGAGCCCAGACCCGATCATGCTCACCCTATGATTAGCCAATGGATTACGCCTAGTGGAAGGGTTCGCTGATGAAGGATCAGCTATCTTTTTCTCCTCAATCAAATCTTGGATCTCATGCTTCAACCTCTCACAGTTCTCAATATTGTGCCCATAATTTCTGTGGAACTCGCAGTACCCCCTAGCTTGTATCTGTGGAGTAGGCGGTGCTTTGTTATAAGGAGTGAGGGCTTTCAACAATCCCTTTTTCTACCATCATTCGAAAACTTTTGCGTAGGTCTGATCAAACTTGGAAAACTGCCTCTTCTCGATAGCATTAAGTTCCAGCACTTTCACCGCAGCAGATTCCGTACTCACGCTTGGCCCTCCGGCACTATATCCAGACTTCGTCCACTTGGTATAAGCTTTCTTCGGCTCACCATCCCCCTCAACTGTCAAGGCGCAACTATACATCTGATTGAAATCGGTAAAAGGCATGTACCGCAGCTCATTCTTAATATACGGCAAAGTGTTGCCAATTACCATTCGGATCTGATCCTGCTCAAGCGGCTTCTGCTTCATAACTGCCGCCTTGGCTCTCCACCGCCTTACAAAATCGGACAAAGACTCCCCAGACTGCTGCTTAGTACTCTCCAGCTCCTTCAGAGTAACCTCAAGCATAGTGTTGAAACTATATTGAGCGATGAATGACTTCGCCAACTCCTTCCAATCTCTCTTCGTCACCAGCGGCAACGCGTGAAACCACACGAGGGCAGCCCCCTCCAGGTAAGTATTGAACAATCCAAGAACTTGTTCCTCGGTCAAGATCGTGTGTTTCATCACTGCGACATACTAGTTCATATGAGCCGTGGGATCCCCAGTTCCATCAAACTTCTTCATGTCAGGGAGCCGGAACTTCAAAGGCAAAGCAGTTGCCGACAAACAATTCTTCAAATTATAAAAGTCCTGACTTCCGGAGCTTCCCCCACGCAGATCCTGCACCTCCTGAGTAATGTGCTGCTTCCATTCCTCCTCCTTAGCCTTCTCCTTCTCAAGCTGTTTCTGGATATAGTCCTGATAGTCATCCTCATTCCCGAAGCGGGGACCAGTGTTTACTTCATTCTCAGCACGCTTACTACCACTCTTGTTATCCTTCAGGGCCAACTCAGCTAGCTGGGCCAGGATTGCGCCCAACTGATCGTTAATGTTGTTCACCAAATTCTCTAATTCGGCCACCTTTTCGTCGGTCGCAGACATATCGTCCGAAGACTGAGTATACTCGGACGAAGATGATTCAGAAGCCACAACTGCCAGTTTGGAACTGACAATCTGTAGCTGATCAAACTGCCTGACTAGCCGGTTACTCTCGCGAAACCACAACCGCTTAATGATGAAGTCTGCGCGAACGGTATCCATTAGTATGTATGCATGATTTTATATGCATGATTCGTGGTGTGTGCGTTTATTTATTTACGGATATATAAGATAAGAAGAACAAACGCTAGTCTAATTACACGTATCACAACATCTCTCTTCCACCCTTATTCCTCCACACACTCGATGGTCCAAGTCTCTTTCCTAGGATTTTGGTTTGGGGCTAACATTGCAGTCCAAGGGACGCATGATGCCGTCGATTATTGTGGAAAAATAAATCATTCAGCAGACAATACAATTCGTTTTGACGTATCGCCGTTTAGTGACTAAGATATCGACCAAATTGGATTGTCCTTTCGGAATAACTCGCCTTTTGTTATTTCGTGAGATACGTTAGTCCGGGTTTTGACTTCCTTCTGAGCGTATCTCGGATTTAGACGTGGCGCGAGTTATTCTTTTGGTTCAATCGTTCGTTATTGATAATGACTCGTTCCTTTTTATTCGCGTGGGTTTGTGTCTTGATTTTTGGATTATGACGGGATCTTTTGGATCTATCGAGAGACACAACCACGTGTTTATTTAGTGATGAAATCACTTTTTTGGATTTTATTTTAGGGAACGGACTCATCGCGTAACGTGTTTGTTTTTAGCGTTAAGAATCCGCTTGCTCGTTTTGGCTACGTGAAAAGACGATGAGTCTTATTTGAGCGCGCAGTAATCTTTCAGCTAGCCACAAATTTTTATTTCTTCCAATTTACGGGATATACCATCCTAGCGTGGTTATAGAAAATCAACGTTTCGTTGAATCGCGTGCTTATTCGAAGTAGGGATATTACCGTTCTTTTTCATTTAGGCACGAGTTAAGCAAACACGCATGTCGGGCCATATTTCTTGTAGTTTGGTAACGGTCGAAATGATCGAGCCATTAGTCAAACCCACAGTCTCGTCCATATGGTGCAATCATGCGGTTTCTTAGCTTAATTCGGCTGCGTGATTTTAAACGGCGTATATACCAGTTTGAGGCATGTATTTAACGGTATTGGTTCATTTCCTTTAACTACTCTTGGGATTGACATATATCGTAGATACAGAATGATTTTGGTCGTTTGTTTATTTTTGCTTTTCTTTTATTTTCTTAGTCACTTTCGCGAATACGTCCATTTCTCCTTAGAACAACGCAAGGTATAATGTAAGAGCTCATTTTTTATTCGGAAGGGACGGGCCAAGTTCATGAAACTCTTTACGTTACAACGGGGTCGTTCAAAACAAAAATGTTCTTCGTTTTCATTTTGTCATAGTCTCGTTTTATCCCAACCTATTTAAAGAATGTGAATAATGGCTACTGTTAATATAGTCTTTTGAATCCAGCTATAACTATCCTTAATATCAAACCGACTTGAACTAATACGTGCTTACGTCACAACGTATTTCCTGAACATGTGCCTTCTTCGGGACACGGAAAGGGACCAGGCGGGTCGCACAAGTTCATTCATACAAGATGGCTAAGTCGTCTTTAGTTCGAATCGTTTTGATGTTTTGGGGTAGTTTGTATATCGGTTTAAGAGTATATATTAACGTACCATTTCATTTCCTTTACATATTTTAGGATTTAAACACGTATCATGGCAATTTGAAAACATGAACTGATTCATTCATCACATCAAAAATGGTAATGGGTAATCCTATGGCAACTTCTAAGGCTACTATATGCTGACACGGCTGATCGCGGGACCTCACAGGACCGCACAAATTCGCCCCTAACGAATGGATGGGGACCCTTTGGCGCCTTACTGTAAGGGGGAACTTACACTAGCCTCTTTCGAGCGACGAATGGACTCTCGCTAGAGGTTTCGCGGAAATTACCCAAAAGGTTTGCAATAATGCTTATGAATGCATATGAAAAGAAATAATACGATCCGTCCCCGTTAAGGGCTTAATACACGCCTTCCGGAATCAAATTTCTCGCTTCCCCAGCAGAGTCGCCACTTGTAGGTGCTGCGGCCTCGCCCGGGCGGACCGGAGGGTGGACACCGTTGACGACAGATGCTGTGATTAGCGCCGAAAGCAACCAATCGCGGAATCAAGCTGCTCGGCAGGGCCGGAGCTCAGAGTATGGAAGAGTCGCCACCCACGAATGGGAAAATGAACACCGATCCCTTGCGGGAGACCGGTGTGGGTTCGGGAAACTTAGGTACGAGCCGAGAAGGATATCTCCTTTCCAGAGAAAGGCTACTAGGCACCCCGACATCGCCCGGTTATGAACCACCGGCCTCCTACTTAGCGTGTTAGGCGATAACAGACTAATCGCATATTTCTTTAAGTTTAAAATTCATTTGAAACCTTTTCTTTCTCGCTTTGAAAACCGTTTTGAGCATGTTATTTGAAAGCCATTTTGGTAAAGAATCACCCATTTTACATAAATTTAAAGTATATAGGAGAGAGAGGGAAAAGAAAGAATTGATTTATTCACAGTGTAATTTTATGCTTTAGACTATACACTAACTCGACGCTAATCTCATTCCCAAAAACGAGTTTATTTACATGGTTCGTACCTTAATCGCCGTTGGAATGGTTTAGGTACGTTTCAAAACCCCGTTAATTTACATGATGTCCACTCGAATCGCCGTTGGAACGACTCGAGCATTTGAAAACGTCTGAACAAGAAATTTTAACCAAAAAAACATGATTAAGCATACAAGTCCATTTATCTTTGTACAAAAACCGTTTAGTTGGGAAAACGATTCAAAAATCTATTATTTACAATTAAAAGACAATTTTAATTACAAGGTTCGCTTAATCCGTCGTTGGAACGAATTAAGGTTTTAAAACGTGATATTTGAGAAATCGTTTGAAAAACGATAAAGAATTAGAAAGAAACTTTTTAATCACATTAGGAACCTGTGGAAACCATTAGTTTAAATAATCAAGTTAAAATCTTTTTTTGTGGTTTATTTTCCCATTTTTCACTCAATTTATTCCTCACTTAAACATAATCACAATAATGAACCAATTAAACCAAAATTCACCAAGTAAAACCCATTTAAAATATATACCCATAAATGTCAAAAGGATAAGAAAAAGAATATATACATATATATATACATTTTTAACTAAAAATAAGGATATATCTATAGATTTAAAGGAAAATAAATAAAAGATACTATATTACATTATTAAGTATATGTATAATAATGAAAATAGGAAATACTAAATATAATATCTTCTTTATCCTAGTTAAAGCTATGTAAAAATAATGGGCAAAACTCCAAAATAAGAGAACATCATTTATCGCAAAATGGTTTCACCTAATAATAGCTAATATAACCCAAATAACCCAAAAACTATATATATATACACATTTATTACTTTATAAAATTAAATCCAAACGAATTAAATTTCAACATGAAATAAATAGCTATATAATACATAATTAATAGTTATAGGACCCAAAAATAATTTTCATAAATATATTACATAATTATATACTTATATATACAAGAATCAAATGCCAAAAAGTTGAGAAAATGGGTTTAAAATGATAATTTTCGGATTCCAGCAGATTACCGATGGAAAATCCGTCGC
Source organism: Euphorbia lathyris (assembly GCF_963576675.1). Taxonomy (NCBI): domain Eukaryota; kingdom Viridiplantae; phylum Streptophyta; class Magnoliopsida; order Malpighiales; family Euphorbiaceae; genus Euphorbia; species Euphorbia lathyris. The sequence goes on from NC_088915.1 coordinate 59,763,027, forward strand.
TAATCTGCTGTTAGTGACAGAAAAGGTAGAATATCAACAACAGTCCCTATACTTTCCAGATTTATTCAAACACTTTAGATTAGATCTATTCTATCGTTTTGGACCTCCGAACTACCCAAATTGGATCATAGTCTATAACGGAGACTCCTAAAATGATGTTTTATTTCAAAACGTTATTTGGAAATATTTTTTAAAATTTATAATTACAACGTTTTGATCCCGAACTATCCTCAAATCGGGTCACGGTTCGTGTTGGGATGTCAAAACGAGGGTTTTTTTATTTCAAAACAAACCCAAACGTTTATTTATTACGAGACGAAAATTAAATAAATAAAGAATAATAAATAAAACGTGATAAATAAATAACTAATCAAATAAATAAAAACTATAAAGGAAATGAATAAATAAACAAATAAACGAAATAAATAAAAACGAGTTTAGTCCTCGGATAATACCTCAAGATCGGTATTGACAGCTGGTGTCGGTTGATTCCACGAATTATGATTTTTCAGTGTTTTTGATATTTTGGTAAAATATTTAACTTTTAGGAAATTCGGATTTTTTAGGAAAAAAAATTACTTTCTCTCTCTAAAAAAAGTTTTAGAGTGAGAGAGTCCCCAAAAATCCTCCTCTCAAATGCATGGGGATCCGTGCCTTTTATAGGCACGGATCCCAAGAAGTTTTGGGCGTCGCCCGACGGGAGTTGGGCGACGCCCAACATCAGTTGGGCGAACGCCCAACTTATGTTGGGCGAACGCCCAACTTGAGTTGCGCGACGCCCAACTCATGTTGGGCGAACGCCCAACTTACGTTGGGCGTCCGCCTGACGTCGTCGGGCATCGCCCGACGACGGCCAGGCGATGCCCGACACGGTCGGGCGGTCGTCGAACGACCGTCGAGCGACGTTGACCGTGCGTCGGGTCGCGCCCAACGCTCGACGGGCGACGTCCGACACTCAGCACGTCGGACGGGCGCCCGTCGTGCCGTGCACCGTTGTTTACGGAGCGACGATCGCTGCTAGGAGCATCATTCGTCACTCACCGGCCTCCGGGGCGTTATCGCTCACTTTCGTAACAGTGAATGTGCCCGACCTCACTCAGGAGACACCGAATTTGTTAGCGGGGCTTTCAAGTGCCGGCTCTCTGAGCTTTTCTGTTTATTTTTAAATTTTCTAATTAATGGAATTAACCGACTTGGCCGTTTATCGTGGGTTTTCATCACAGGTCCTCCGACTCGGTGTCTACACCTGCTCGGCGAGCTGGCCTAGTCGGCTCGCCCGAGCAGGCCCCTGGGAGCCTGCTCGGTGAGCTGGCATGTCCAGCTCGCCCGAGCAGGCCCCTGGAGGCCTGCTCGGTGAGCTGGCCTAAAAAGGCCAGTCCGACGAGCGGTTTTGCCCTGCACGCTTCCGCACTGTTGCTCGATGTCCCATGATGTAATTTTCGCTCGAACTTATCCCTGCGCATGCACGAAAACTCCAAATAGCATTAGTCTCAAGGCTAAATTGACCCGCCAATCGCTCATTTTGAGCAAACGCTCCGTTTGGTGCGACTTTTGGCGGATCAATTAGCTATAAAAGATAACGGAATTATAACATACATGCCATTTTGGCCTTATTTGCCTAAAATTATCAGAAAACGAGCCTAAACAACGAAAAGTTAATAAAACATTTCCAATTCTTAACTAACTCACACAAACACATATAAGTGCGAGAATTGATCGCTTATTCATGAAATAACACTAAAAACCGTCCCAAAACCGTACCCAAAGATAGGGGTTTTTGACCCCTATCAAACCTCCTCGCACTTAAAACTTTACTTGTCCCTAAGTAAACTAAAAAACTAAACCCGCAATCACAAGCAAGCTAGAAAACCTCCCGGTTTGACTAGGTGCTTGACACAATTTCGAGCATCTGTAATCACATGCATTCGGAAATACAAAGTAGAGACACGATATCCAAAAGCCGCATTTCGATTATCATAGGTCATATGTTTTAAGAAAAAGGACACATGTTCAATTAAACGAGCTTAAGGGGATAGCTAAGTAAAACATCTCACCATAGGTAGTTCACTTATTTCACACAATTTTGGTGGCTAAAGTGTTTACTCTCGGCTTATGTTCTTGCTTAGGATTACGTTGATTTTGCACATTCATCCGAGTTCCTCTACTATGCTATATGACTCCGATGATATCAAAAACAGCCTCGAATTGGGGTTGTAATGTGGTTAGAGGGTTAAAGGTACAACAAGGGTTAGGAGTTCTAGCGCTAGAAAAACAAAGTTTAAAAATGGCTTTAGCAAATTGTGAAGTGATTGAGCTTTTTATTTTTATTATTATTATTTTCTCTTTTTTTTCTGAGACGTTCTAATTTTAGAACTGGGGAATAGAGTTCTCCCTCTTTTGTTCGTCTCTTTTTCTTTTCTTTTTCTCTTTTTTTTTCTTTTTGGATAGTAATGCTCATTCACTTCTTAGCGTTTTGGCTTGTTACTCTAATGCCATAAACAAAGAAAAAGCGCTAGAAGAAAACAAAGGCTCAATGTGAGCTTTGCAAAAACTCGGGTTAAGTAACAAACCAAGTGATGGTTTGCAAAAATTGGGTTAGAACGAAAGAAAAATCTACAAACTACAAAAATACAGGCTCAAAGGGGCTTCCTAGAGTGGATGAAAAAGAGAAAATAAGGTAAAGAAAATGGTTAATTCTAGTGAGGCTGATTCATCGTTTACCATCTCAAATCATTGCATGTAGGTTCAACTCAGTATTAGGTGCAAAATCTGTAATCTTTCCACAAGTCAAAGCATTCACACAAAAATGTCAAGAAAAGAGCTTTTTGATGTTCGCTCTTGGGCTCAAATTCAACTCACAGTTCTTGGGTTTCAATTTTGTGCTTACTAGTTCTCCCCAAAATCAAGTTTAACATCACATGCCTTCAATTCTTAAGTTATCTACCTAAGTAATGATTTTAGCATTTCTTCAAAAGTAGGGTCTAAATGCAAACTTTAGCTCATGCTTTTACAGATACAAGGATTGTGTCCTACACCTAAACTAGTTGTCATGCAATCTTAGATTCGGTTCTCAGCCCTTAAAGACAAATAACGAAGTTTAGATTCGAAGGAGGTTCACGGTTTTATACAAGTGTTCTTGTCGGTTTATATTGACAGATATAGATTGGTGCACATGGTACAAACTAGTAGCGATAAACAAGTATGTACAAGTATGAGTCAAAATATGAACAAGTATAAGCATCAGAATGAACGAGTATAAAAAGATATAAATAAGTATAGATAGACAAGTATAGATGATATTAACACGTATAAACTTACGTTTGTATAAACAAGTATAAACGAGTATAGGTATGAACAACTACACATGTTATAAACAAACACGAAAGGTATGAACAAGTATAGAAGAATCATATATGCGTAGGTACAAACGATACAAACAAAGATATTCACAAAAGGAATCGTATCTGAACAAGTATTTGTAGAAACAAGTTTGAATATGAACAAGTATGAGTATAAACGATATAAACAAGGATATTCACAACGAATGCCTAAACTAACAAATCGACCTTTGGTTCGATATTGCAGAAGAAATAAATCCCCGGCAACGGCGCCAAAAACTTGACGCGCCTCAGCGGCTTACGAAGTTCGGTTCCGCTGAGGCTGACTAAGGGATAAGTGTACCCCGTCGTTATCAAGTAATAAAATCTGGAAAGTCCAGGTATCGAATCCACAGGATTTATTTACCACAAGTATCGAGCTACTTGGTCTCAGGTGTTATCTAGGCTTTGTGGGTTTTGAGTTTGTTTGTTTAAGTTAATCTACTCCTAGGTTGAATTACGCTACTCCTAGCTAAGTTATACTAATTCTAACTAAGTTATTCTACGCCTAATTAAGTTAAACTACTCCTAATTAAGTTATACTACTCCCAGGTGATCTTTCACTAATGCAATTACCCGAAGGAACATGGTATGAACGATAATAATGAAGTTAGGTTATTAGGTCTATTGATTAAAAACCTAATCTAAGTCACTTGTATTCAAGGCGATTAACCCTACTTACCCTCCTGAAGTTCCTAGTGCGTGATTCCCTTGTAAGGCCGAAACTAGGTCTAAGGCTCAGCAATTTGGGCTTAATCAACTAAGAGGTCGTCAATCTCCTAGGCTCTGACTAGGTCAGATCCAGCTCACAATATGTGCCTACTAGATTTTGGGGCTTTTGAATGAGTTAAACCAATTGAATAAAGCGTAAGACGAAGATTAAACAAATAATCATAGAACAAAATAAGAGCTAAAATATTATTAAAGGCGAAGAACAATGTCACATGATCCAATTAGCCTAGGATTCATAGACTGTATCAAAGAGTACAAACAAGGAAAGATAAAAGGAGATACGAAAATCCCTTTCAAGGAACATGTCTACTCTGCAGCCGGCTTCCTAGGTCTTAAGGACGGACCTTGAATAATCCTCGGTGGAGATGCGGAGCTTCGGAGCTTCTTCAATGGAGGTTGGAGAAGATGGAAGAGGTGGAGAGGATTTCTCAAGGGGGAAAGGCTAAAGTAAATTACAATAATGAAAGATATCTAATTTACAATGGAAAAGTTCTATTTATAGATGTAGCTCGGACCCTCTTTTTGACCTATTTCGTGTCCTTATGCAGGTGGGAAGTCGTGGGACCGGTCGTGGAGTCGTGGGGCAAAACTGATATTTTTGACCAATTCCCGCAGGTCAGCTCGCCGAGCAGGGCGCGCTGCTCGACGAGCTGGCCCTGTATGGCCAGCTCGCGACGAGCTGGCCCCCAGCTCGCTCGAGCAAGCTCTTGGAGGCCTGCTCGTCGCGAGCTGGCATGGCCTGTTGAAACACCTTTCCACATGATTTTGATTTGACAAAATTATTTAAGTAAAATTAAATATATTCTAAACACACTAAGTTTAAATGCTTTGATTTATTACACTAATGTGTTTGTTCAATGTTGAGTTAAATTGTTTATAAGACATAAAGATTAAGAGGCTTAAAGCCCAATACGGAAGTCAAAGCCCAAGTCAAACAAATCAAGACCACTCGGCCCATGTGTGCAAAATGCTGCCGTTGTGTACAAAACGCAGCTCAGCGAAAGAAGGATCGAGAAGACCTTCGTTGAACAACTTCGGAATGAAGCTGCTGAGTTGTATCGACAAAGAGTACAAGACAGCAGTTGAGCAAGAACAACTTCCAGACAAAGTATTTCTACTTTGGGTAAAGTTCAGAAGACACAGAAAGCTGTCTAGTTGACCTTACCATAAATGGAGAGACATTCTGCCGGACTGACTAAAAGCTGCTCAACACTGACCGAAGACAGAAGATACTCGAATCTGATTGGCCAATAGCACTGAGCAGGACTGAGTGACAACGACAGGAAGCCGTTTCCCTCCAACGGTTATTTCGAAATTCGAAATGACTGATGCCTCAGACGTCTCTATAAATAGGGCCTTTCAGTTGCTTCATTTCAACACAGAACTTTATCAAGCCATTACGCTGACCAAAATTCTACTCAAAGTTCTGTGAGAAAAAGCAAAGCAAATACTTACACCAAATTCTATATCTTTCGTGTAAAAGTCTAGAGTGATTATTCAATCATTTAAGGTGTCTTAGCAATTGTTGTTTAGGACAAATCTTTATCATTTCTAGAGATTAGAAAGGAGAGACTGAGTACTCGGTTATAGTACTCAGCGAGAGATTAGGAGTGAGTAGAGGTATAGAGGAAGGTACTCTTGTTATACTCAGCTTCTAAGTTGTAAAAGGTTTGATGCTCTACCGTTAAAGAGCTCAGTAGAGAATGCGAAAGCTCGAAACGTGTTCCGAGGACAGGACGTAGGCTTAGAGGCCGAACCTGGATAAATCTGCTGAGTAACATCTTTCTAACCTTAAACTCCTTGCTTAAACAAAACTGACCAAGTAAAGATGTCACGCTGAGTTGCGTGTATTGAGTATCTGAGTTCAGGAATAGACTCAAGTGCTATCTCCTGACTCAAAGAAAGAAGCTGACTTAGTCACCAGTTGACTAAGCTAGTATCTTAATTTACTCAGCGCGCTGTGTAATCCTTTTTCAAAGAAAAAAAAGTCAGCCTTAACGTACTAAAATTTTAAATAGTTCCTATCCCCCCCCCTCTTGGAACTAACTTGTTACGTTATAAGGGACCAACAAGTGGTATCAGAGCTTAAAAGCTCACTATGAAAGGTTTAACTACCTTGAGCTGATCCCCACTATGGCTGAAAACAGTACTCGATTTCTTCTAGGAAACCAGACAACTCAGATCTTACCTGAGGGGCTGTCCATTACTCGGCCTCCCCTATTCTTCGGGTCTAACTACACCTTCTGAAAGAATAGGATGAAAAAATTTATTCAGGCAACAAATATGAGTGCATGGCTTTCAATAGTCCAAGGCCCATTTGTTCCTGTTGAAGTTGTGGCTGGCCAAACAGTTGTCAAAGCTGAGGCCAAATGGACAGAGGATGGTCTCAAGAAGCTACAAAATCACGCTTCGGCTATAAACATGCTTCACTGTGCGCTTGATGCTGCAGAATATAATAAGATATCAGGTTGCGAGTCAGCGCAAGAGATCTGGAAGAAGCTGGAGGTCACCTACGAAGGAACCAACAAAGTAAAGGAGTCCAAAGTGAACCAGCAGATGAGACTATACGAGCTGTTCGAAATGAATGATGATGAGGGAATCTCTGACATGAATGCAAGGTTTACAAACATCATCAACGAGCTCAAAAGACTTGGGAAGATCTTCACTGAGGAAGAACAAGTCAAGAAGATTCTTAGGAGTCTTCCTAAAAACTGGCAAGCAAAGAAGACTGCTGTTGAGGAAGCTCAAGACTTAACCACCTACAAATATGATGAACTCATCGGCTCACTGCTGACCCATGAGATCTCAATGAAGAATTTCGAGGTGAAGGAAAAGTCTGAAGACAAGAAGCAAAAATCTCTTGTCATGAAAGCTGACTCCACTGATGGGAGCTCAACAGATGATGAGGAGATGGCTATGTTCACCAGGAAGATGAAAAGGCTGTTCAGAAAGAATGACAAATATTCTAAGAAGCCTTACAAAAAGTTTGATAAGTATAAAGCTGAGTCCAGCGACAGCAAATACAAGAAGGACAACTCAAAGCCCATTACATGCTTTGAATGTCATCAAACTGGCCATATCAAGTCAAGCTGCCCTACACCGAGGAAAGAAAGGAAGAACGGCAAAAAGGCAATGGTGGCAACATGGAGCGACAGTGATGAGTCTTCATCATCAGAAGCTGATGCCACTGAGTCAGCAAAGATCTGTTTTATGGCTAACGAACTTGCTGAGCAATCAAATGAGGTAATATCACTACCCCAGCTCAGAAATGAAATGGTTAATGCCCTGAGTGACCTCTACACACTTGTCAAAAAGTGTAATAAGAAAGTTAGAGCACTCAGCAGACGTTGTGACGAGGTTGAAGAGGTCAAGCTGAGTGACCTCAGATTCCTTCTTCAGGACAACTCAACTTTGCATGATAACATGGAGATCATATATAAGCCTGTCTCTGAAGTCCAATCAGATTCTAAGAAACTGAGAAAGGACGTCACAACTATCCAGAACCAACTAAAGGTTCCAAACAAAAGAAATATTCCTCTGAATACTCAGTACCGAGGTACTGGTCAGCAGAGATGGAACCCTCAGCAGAATGTCCAGTGTGACTTCTGTGGGAAGAAAGGACACACCACAAAGGTGTGCTGGCACGCTTAGCACTGGGGTGCTGACCAGTCGGTGAGAAATCCTAAACGGAAAGTCAGCTGTGACTTCTATGGAAAGAATGGCCATACTGTCCAAGTATGTCGCCATAAAATAAAATATGACGCTTTACCTGTTGAACCTAACAAGCCAGGACCCAAAAAGAATTGGGTACCTAAAAGCAACTAGTCACATTGTAGGTAAGCCTGAGGTGTGCTGAGAAGTAAAAAATGTGGTATATTGACAGCGCATGCTCGAGGCATATGACTGGTGATGAAACTCAATTCATCACATTTGAACGTAAACGAGGAGGAAGCGTAAGTTTTGGAGACAACAAAAAGGGTAAGATAGTAGGGTCAGGAACCATTGGAGGTAATCCTACTATTGAGTCAGTCTCCCTAGTCAGCGGACTCAAATATAACTTACTCAGCGTAGCTCAGCTATGTGACAATGGGAGAAAAGTTATATTTGATGACACTGGATGTAAAATATTCGAGGGTAAAACTAATGAGTTAATTTTAACTGCCCCTCGCATTGATAATGTCTTCATGCTGAACTTAGAGAAAAAGTTTTCAAAAACTGTATGCTTAGTTTCAAAGGAAGAAAATTCCTGGCTATGGCACAGGAGACTTGGTCATGTAAGCATGGACCTCCTGGCCAAATTAGCAAGAAAGCAATTGGTTGAGGGACTGCCAGAACTTAAATTTGAAAAAGATCAACTATGCCACGCTTGCCAAGCTGGAAAACAAACCAAACAATCTTTTCATAGTAAAAATATTGTCTCAACTAAGCGTCCGTTAGAGTTACTACACTTGGATCTCTTCGGTCCAGTCCAGCCGCTGAGTCTGGGTGGAAGAAGATTTTCCTTGGTCATTGTAGATGACTTTTCTCTGTACACTTGGATCATCTTGCTGAGTAGCAAGGATGAGACCTTTGAGACATTTTCAAATTTGGTTAGAAAACTTGAAAATGATAAAGACCTAAAGCTGGCTCACATCCGAAGTGATAATGGTGGAGAATTCAAGAACCAACAATTTGTTGAATTCTGTGAAACCAACGGCATTGACCATAATTTTTCTGCTCCTAGAACGCCTCAACAAAATGGGGTTGTAGAAAGGAAGAACAGAACCTTGGTTGAAATAGCCAGGACAATGCTGAGTGAGCATAGGCTTCCAAAGTATTTTTGGGGAGAAGCTGTCAACACAGCGTGCTATATTCTTAATAGGGCTCTTGTTAGACCTATACTAAAGAAAACCCCCTACGAACTTTGGAAAGGACGAAAGCCCAACATTGGATACTTTCGTGCCTTTGGCTGTAAATGTTTTATTTTAAATACCAAAGATAGCCTAGCTAAGTTTGACTCAAAAGCTGATGAAGCTATCTTTTTAGGCTACTCAACAAACAGCAAAGCATACAGAGTTTTCAATAAACGAACTCAAGTTTTAGAAAAGTTAGTACATGTTGAGTTCGACGAAACTAACCCTGCAGGAAGATATCTGCCGCTGACCGAGGATGATCCACACTCAGTACCCGCTGGCCAAGATACAGCCGCTGAGTCATTCCCTCAAGGGCTGACCAAAGGTAAAAGTGAACCTCAAATTGTTTTCACTGACCAGTCTACACCTGCAGAGATTGTTGAAACACAGACAGCACAAGACATCAATCTACCAAAGGAGATAAGGATACCAAGAGGTCACTCAGAGAGTGCAATTCTTGATGCCGCTGAGAATACCCTGATGACAAGAAATCAACTCAGGAGATACCTCAGCAACGTAGCTTTCGTCTCAGTTCAGGAACCAAAGAACTTCGCTGATGCTGAGCACGATGAGTTCTGGATGAGCGCAATGCAAGAGGAACTTGATCAATTCAGAAGAAACGATGTATGGGAGTTAGTGCCACACCCAAGGAGTTAGAAGACCATTGGAACAAGATGGGTCTTCCGAAACAAGCTGGATGAACAAGGAAATGTAGTCAGGAACAAAGCAAGACTTGTAGCTCAGGGCTACAGTCAGCAAGAAGGTATTGACTACGGTGAGACCTTTTCCCCAGTGGCAAGGCTAGAGGCTAGTAGAATTTTATGCGCTTATGCAAGTTATATGAACTTTAAACTGTTTCAAATGGATGTTAAGAGTGCATTCCTTAATAGAGTTATAAACGAGGAAGTTTATGTTAATCAACCTCCAGGGTTTGAGGATCCTAAATTCCCAAACCACGTTTATAAACTCAAAAAGGCTCTGTACGGCCTCAAGCAAGCACCACGTGCTTGGTATGAGAGGCTGACCAGTTTCCTGCTGACTAGAAACTATGTCAGAGGCAAAGCTGATACAACCTTATTCATTAAGAGAAAGGGTAAAGATACCCTGCTGGCTCAAATATATGTTGATGATATTATTTTCGGTGCTACTAATGAGTCAATGTGCAAGGAATTTAGCAAGCAAATGCAGACTGAGTTTGAAATGTCAATGATGGGAGAACTCAACTTCTTCCTTGGACTTCAAATCAAACAAGGGAAAAATGGCATCTTCATCAGTCAAGCTAAATATGCCAAGGAGATATTGAAGAAATATGATCTTGAAAATTGCAAGCCAATATCTACTCCTATGGGCACTGACACTGTCCTTTGTGCTGACGAGAATGGTAAGTCGGTAGACAGCAAATTGTATCGAGGTATGATAGGCTCTCTACTTTACTTAACAGCAAGTAGACCGGACATTCAGTTCTCAGTATGCTACTGTGCTAGATATCAATCTAACCCTAAGGAATCTCATTACATAGCTGTAAAAAGAATCCTTAGATATTTGCAAAGCTCAGTGAATGCAGGTTTATGGTATCCCAACACTCATGATTTTACACTCGTTGGATACACTGACGCTGACTATGGACGAGACAAGCTTGAACGAAAAAGCACCTCTAGAGGATGCCACTTCCTAGGAAGCTGTCTTGTATCCTGGTTCAACAAGAAGCAGGCGTCAGTAGCCTTGTCTACCACTGAAGCTGAGTACATTGCTGCTGGACACTGTGTTGCTCAAGTCCTCTGGATTAAGCAACAGCTTGAAGATTATGGTATTCAAACAAAGACAATTGAGGTTAGGTGTGACAACAAAAGTGCAATTGATCTATCAAAGAACCCAATTCAGCACAGCAGGATGAAGCATGTTAGCATCAGACATCACTTCATTAGAGACCATGTACTCAAAGGTGAGATCAAGCTGACCTATGTCCCAATGGATGAGCAGCTTGCGGATATCTTCACGAAGCCACTGGCTCGTGAGCAGTTCAGCATACTGAGAGAAATGTTTAATCCTCTTCAGTAAATTCCAGCTCTTAATATATATTCATGCTGAGTGAATTACCATGCTGAATGACTTATGCTATTATTTGCTGAGTGAATAGATGTATGCTGAGTGTTTAATGCTGAATGAATGAACATCACATACTGAGCAAATATGAGCACTGAGTAGTTATCTCAAACTGAGCAACCAACTACTTAAACCATCCGTTTGTATAAAACTGACTACTCAGAATATAAAACGTTTAGAATTCTAAACGCTGAGTATAAGATCCATTGCATTTAATGCTAAAGCACGCGAATAGCCACCTAGGATGACGTATGCGCCGAATGTGTCATAAATGCCAGGATCATTATCGGTTGACAATCCCAAGGCAAAACTGACATATGGATTCGATAAGATCCACCTTTCACAGCTATAAATAATGGGCAAATCCCCATTTTTATCTCTTTACACTTACCGAATTCTCTGGCATAAGCACTTTCTCTCTAAAAACTCTCAAAACTTCCAAACCCCTCTCTGAAACTATGACTAAGGTTTCCGTGAACATCTCCGGTGCCGGTCACTCTAAGACCAGTTCCGATGAACCTTCTAGGCATTCTACTCCGCTTGAAACGACTAAGGCCACTACACCGAGCAAAGGCAAAGCTGGCCAAGCCACCTCCTCTAAAGGAAAGCCGACCAAAGTCAGAACCTATACTAAGGTCTTCGAAAACGTTAGAGAGTGCAAGATAGACTTCTCAAGATGGTTCTCTGAGGCTTTCATAGAAACCGAGCAACCATTCTGTGAATGGATATCGAAGAATGGCTGGACCGAGCTGTTCTCAATCAGAGATCCAACTTACCCTGACTTAGTAAGGGAATTCTACCATAATCTGTGGGTTGCTGACGATAACCAGGACCACCTAGTAACTGTGGTAAAAGAGAAAACAATTTTTGTCAACCCTACCTACCTTGCCAACTTGCTCAAACTGAAAAATGAAGGAACAAAACTGAGGAGGAAGGGTGATCATGAAGGAACTGGGTACTTAGCCACCTTCTGCAAGCCCGCTGGCCATTCTGGAGAAATCTCCAGTTCCTCAATGGGCCAGCACCAAAAGATGGCACACTACCTGCTGACCAATTATATCTTCCCGAAGATAAATTGCACCAGCTCAGCAACAAATTTTGAGCAATGCTTCATATGGCATATGCTGACCTACAAGCCCATCAATATGCCAATTTTCTTAATTGCTGGCTTCCAAAGGAGCACTAGAACTTTAAGGCTGGGCTCACTCATTACCAGAATCCTCATAGACCATCAGATTGACCTATCCGAGGAAACTGAGGCCCAAGGCTCTGAGATCACAGCTGCTGCGCTGCGTGCCCTGAAGTTTAACCACCCAATTAAGAAAGCCAAAGGTGGTGATCAACCTGCTGAGGAGACCGTTCCAAAGAAGGACATAAGAACAAAGGCTCCAGCTGGCCGCAAAAGGAAAGCTGTTGGGACTCCTTCAAAAGATGCTGAGTCTTCGGCCAAGAAGCTGAAGTCAGTTGCTCAAAAAGGTCAGGAGAGATCTAAGTCAGCTGAGAAGAGAAGCAGGCAAGATGAGCCTGATACAGAAGAAAGAATGGATGATGATGAGCAACCTCTGAAAAAGAAGAAGTCTTCAGAGCTGACCCCTATTGATGATATCCCCACTGACTTCATTGTTCCTGGTGATTCTCACTTCACACAATGTCAGGAAACTGAAGCTGAGCATCAAGAATACAATGTGCAACTGGATGATCAGTTCATCACACAGGTTTAAGAAGAGTTAGAAGAAGACGAAGGGAATGATCCACAGGAGGAAGAAGAAAGTGGTCAGGATGACACTGAGGAGACAGCTAGTGAAGAGGAAACTGTTGACCCAACTAATACTGAGTTGGCTGCAGATGAAGAACAAGAACAAGCTGACCAGCTCAATGCTGATCAAGAAGAGACTTCTCCTACTCACTCAGTAGAGTCTATCCCAGCTGACACTACACCTCCTTGAAGAAGAAGACTAGTAGAGGCAAGTCAGACAACTGTCATTGACCTTCCTGTCCAGAAGCCGACCAAAGACCCTTCTACACTTAAGCTAAAGTTTTTCAGTAAACAAACTTCTTCCTCTCTATCAGCTTCTCTTGAAAAGCAAGCATCTGTTTCTTCACAACAGGAACAAGCCGACTTGAATGCTTCTGCCAACCCTACAAGCCAAACCGAGCAAGTTCTCAGTAATGTTGCTGCTCCAAGCACTGTGCTGACTCAGGAAATTGCTGCCCCTGTCAGCACTAAACCCATTCAGCTTACTTCTGCCTCAACAATCATTCCTGCCGATCAATCATCTCTACAAGAGAACCAAGTGCAGATTGACAACCCCCTTCCAGTCACTGACCATGTCGTCCCTGAGAAAAATCTGACTCCTTCATCAACTGGTCACACTGAGGAAACTCGGCAACCTGATGAAGGATCTCTCAGCTATCTGCATGCCACCGAGTCTGGTAGTCAACTCATCAACTCGGTGCAGTCATTAATCAAAGATCTTCATCAAAATACTGAACCTACTGCTGGGTCTACCAACAATGAGTCAACTCAGCTGTCCCAAGTCACTCAGCTTTTAAATGAAGTTAAAGGGCTGAAGGATCTGCTAAGTGTTATGATCTCACTTCAAACACAACAGCCCAAGTAGGACTCAATAACAAAGCTGGCTGAGATCCAACTGACAATGGCTCAACACTCTTCAGGAACAATTCTAGACCTTGTCAACTTCAAACACTCAATATGCCACTTCTGATGAAGTTAAGATGCTCTTTGCCCAGCTTCACACTGAGCAAAACAAGACCAACCATCAGTTGGCTTCCTACTCTCAATGCTCGGTGGAGCAAATTAGCGAAGCCGTTCGTTTGCTGAACTTGAATAAGCAAGAGATGGACACTGACCAGATGAAGCAGAATGAGATACTGGTCACTACCCAAAAGACTTTCACCCATGCGCGTCATTACAATATCCAGCGTCAATATTATGACTCAGCCCTGCTGAAGACATTTCATCAAGTTTTTGCTGCACTGTCAGATACAATTACTTGGGTGGGTAAATCTCAAGCCTACATACTGAGCATGCTCAGCGCAGCTGAACTCGGTATACCTAAAGAGGTCTTGGATGAAGGCGTTATTGTCTTCGTCGGCATCAATGAAAGCGCCGACAAGCTTAAGGAGATGTCCGCCGTACTGACCACTGCGGTCTTAACCGACTCCTTTAGAATTCCTCCTCCTCCCGATGCTGACAAAACGGGGGAGAAAGAACAAGCTGGAACTCAGCAGGAGGCTGCTAGAAGTAGTCAGTCTAAGCAAAAGAAGAAGAAATAGAACTAGGCTAACTCAGTCTTAGCTTGTTTATTACTTTGTAGTTTCTATGTCTCTTTTTGCTTATCTTTTTGCTGTATATGCTGACTACTTTATTTCAATACAATACTTGCATCTTTTATCCAAACTTGAGTTATTTTATATGATGCTGAGTATTATGTTATTATGTATCTTCAAATACATCAACTGTGTTTACTGTTTATAATACTTGTTGATTGTATGCTACACTGATAAAAATTTTGACATTATCTTGTATGCTTATTAAACACTGTCTCATAAGACCCATTGAACAATCAAATACTCAGTGCTCTCTGAATGTTAAATCTTCCGCTTAACACTGAGTCAAATAGAATATATTCCATGAGTTGACCTATATCTGAAAACTGACCTTAGACTTACTCGATTAAACCTTAAAATGTTTAAGTAAAACTAAGTCAGTAGCTCAACCCTTACGGGGGAGTCTGCTAAGTAATATTAGGTCAACTATCATAGGGGAGCTGATGCGGCCTCCCGTGAAGGAGACCGATCTTAGGGATAAGTGTACCCCGTCGTTATCAAGTAATAAATCTGGAAAGTCCAGGTATCGAATCCACAGGACTTATTTACCACAAGTATCGAATTACTTGGTCTCAGGTGTTATCTAGGCTTTGTGGGTTTTGAGTTTGTTTGTTTAAGTTAATCTACTCCTAGGTTGAATTACGCTACTCCTAGCTAAGTTATACTAGTTCTAACTAAGTTATTCTATGCCTAATTAAGTTAAACTACTCCTAATTAAGTTATACTACTCCTAGGTGATCTTTCACTAATGCAATTACCCGAAGGAACATGGTATGAACGATAATAATGAAGTTAGGTTATTAGATCTATTGATTAAAAACCTAATCTAAGTCACTTGTATTCAAGGCGATTAACCCTACTTACCCTCCTGAAGTTCCTAGTGCGTGATTCCCTTGTAAGGCCGAAACTAGGTCTAAGGCTCAGCAATTTGGGCTTAATCAACTAAGAGGTCGTCAATCTCCTAGGCTCTGACTAGGTCAGATTCAGCTCACAATATGTGCCTACTAGATTTTGGGGCTTTTGAATGAGTTAAACCAATTGGATAAAGCGTAAGACAAAGATTAAACGAATAAGCATGGAATAAAACAAGAGCTAAAATATTATTAAAGATGAAGAATAATGTCACAGGATACAATTAGCCTAGGATTCATAGATTGTATCAAAGAGTACAAACAAACAAAGGTAAAAGGAGATACGAAAATCCCTTTCAAGGAACCTGTCTACTCTGCAATCGGCTTCCTAGGTCTTAAGGACGGACCTTGAATATTCCTCGAAGAACAGCTTTGAAGGAGCTTCAATAGAGGTCCATGAAGATGGAGGAGATGGACAGGAAATTCAAGGGGAAAGCTAAAGTAATTTACAATTAATGAAAGATAATAATTTACATTGGAAAAATCCTATTTATAGGCGTGGCTCGGGCCCTTTTGATAACCTATTTCGTGTCCTTATGCAGGTAGGAAGTCGTGGGGCCGGTCGTGGAGTCGTGGGGGCGGAATTGGTCTTTTTGACCAATTCCCGCAGGTCTGCTCGCCAAGCAGGGCGAGCTGCTCGCCCGAGCAGGCCTCTGAGGGCCTGCTCGGCGAGCTGGCTGCGCCAACTCGCCCGGGCAGGCCCCTAAGGGCCAGCTCGACGAGCTGGCCTAAATAGGCCAGTTCGTCGAGCAGTCTTGCCCGATACGCCCCCGCGCGGTCGCTGAATGCCAAAAATTGCGTCTTTCGCCCGAACTTATCCTTGTGCATGCACAAAAACTCCAGATAACATTAGTCCAAAGGCTAAATTGATCCGCCAATCGCTTATTTTGAGCAAACGCTTCATTCGGTGCGACTTTTGGCGGATCAATTAGTTTCAAAAGATAACGGAATTATAATACGCATGCCATTTTGGCCGTATTTGCCTAAATTGATCATAAAACGAGCCTAAACAACGAAAAGTAAATAAAACGTTTCCAATTTCTAACTAACTCACACAAAAGCATTTAAATGCGAGAATTGCTCGCTTATTAACTAAATAACGCTAAAACCCATCCTAAAACCATACCCAAAGATAGGGGTTTTTGACCCCTATCAAACCTCCTCGCACTTAAAACTTTACTTGTCCCCAAGTAAACTAAACAACTAAACCCGCAATCACAAGCAAGCTAGAAAACCTCCCGGTTTGACTAGGTGCTTGACACAATTTCGAGCATCTGTAATTACATGCATTCGGAAATACAAAGTAGAGACACGATATCCAAAAGCCGCATTTCAATTATCATAGGTCATATGTTTTAAGAAAAAGGACACATGTTCAATTAAACGAGCTTGAGGGGATCGCTAAGTAAAACACCTCATCATAGGTAGTTCACTCATTTCACACAATTTTGGTGGCTAAAGTGTTTACTCTCGGCTTATGTTCTTGCTTAGGATTACGTTGATTTTGCACGTTCATCCGAGTTCCTCTACTATGCTATATGACTCCGATGATATCAAAAATAGCCTCGAATTGGGGTTGTAATGTGGTTAGAGGGTTAAAGGTACAACAAGGGTTAATAGTTCTAGCGCTTGAAAAACAAAGTTCGAATGGCTTTAGCAAATATGAAGTGACTGAGCTTTTTATTCATTCATTATTCTCTTTTTAGGACGTTTTCTTGAGACGTTTTGATTTTAAGAACTGGGGAATGAAGTTCTCCCCTTTTTGTTCGTCTCTTTTCTTTTTTTTTCTCTTTTTTTTGGGATAGTGATGCTCATTCACTTCTCAGCCTTTTGGCTTGCTACTATGATGCCATAAACAAAGATAAAGCGCTAGAAACGACAAAGGCTTGATGTGAGCTTTGCAAAAACTTAGGGTTAAGCAGCAAACCAAGTGATGGTTTGCAAAAATTGGGTTAGAACGAAAGAAAAATCTATAAACTACAAAAATATAGGCTCAAAGGGGCTTCCTAGAGTGGATGAAAAAGAGAAAATAAGGTAAAGAAAAGGGTTAATTCTAATGAGGCTGATTTCATCGTCTACCATCTCAAACCATTGCATGTAGGTTCAACATAGTATTAGGTGCAAAATCTGTAATCTTTCCACAAGTTAAAGCATTCACACAAAAATGTCAAGAAAAAGAGTTTTTTGATGTTCGCTCTTGGGCTCAAATTCAACTCACAATTCTTTGGGTTTCAATTTTGTGTTTACTAATTCTCCCCAAACTCAAGTTTAATATCACATGCCTTCAATTCTTAAGTTATCTACCTAAGTAATGATTTTAGCATTTATTCAAAAGTAGGGTCTAAATGCAAACTTTAGCTCATGCTTTTACAGATACAAGGATTGTGTCCTACACCTAAACTAGTTGTCATGCAATCTTAGATTCGGTTCTCAGCCCTCAAGGACAAATAACGAAGTTTAGATTCGAAGGAGGTTCACGGTTTTAGGTCCTAAACATGCAAAACATAAATAAAATCCGAAAAATGCAAAACTAAACTAGACACGACGCAACAAAAATTTAAAAATTATACAAATTTTTGTAAGTTTGTCTACCCCTCCTCCTCACACTAAAAATATGCAATAAGTTTCAACATTGCATCACAAACCATAAAGAACAAGTGTAAAAAGTTAGGGTGGAGATGACAACTTACTAATCGGCCGGAGGGTAAGTAATTGTCTGCAGGCGCAGAACTTGTACGTCCGAATTATCTTTGCCAAGATAAATCTTAAGACGGTGCCCGTTTACTTTCTGGGTGGTCCCATCCTTCCCCTCGATTTCGACCATTCCGGAGGGGTGCGCGTTGATGACTGAGAATGGCCCATACCATCTACTTTTGAGTTTGCCAGGGAAGAATCTCAATCGGGAGTTGTATAAAAGTACTTGATCGCCTATTTGAAAGGTTTTCTATTGTACTTTCCTATCATGCACCCTTTTGGTCCGCTCTTTGTATAGCTTGGCGTTCTCGTAGGAATTGTACCGGAGCTCATCCAGTTTGTGCAGCAGAGTTAACCGTAGTTCACCTGAAAGCTTAGGGTCAAAATTTAGATATTTCAATGCCCAGTATGCCTTATGTTCTAATTCAACAGGTAGGTGACAAGATTTACCGAAAACTAAACGATAGGGGGACATTCCTATGGGAGTCTTAAAAGCTGTCCGGTATGCCCAAAGGGCATCATCCAGTTTAAGGCTCCAGTCTTTTCTAGCATTCCCTACTGTTTTCTCAAGAATACGTTTTAGCTCTCTATTTGACACTTCTACCTGACCGCTCGTCTGAGGGTGGTAGGGTGTTGCAACCCTATGAGCTACGCCATACTTTTGGAGCAACATGTCAAATTGTCTATTGCAGAAATGGGACCCCCATCACTGATAATGGTCCGGGGGGTGCCGAATCTGGTAAAAATATTCTTCTTCAAAAATCTCATCACCATTCGAGCATCATTTGTGGGTAGAGCTTCTGCTTCTACCCATTTGGAAACATAGTCAACCGCCACAAGAATGTATTGGTTGTTGTGGGACATGGGGAAGGGTCCCATGAAATCTATGCCCCAAACATCAAATAGCTCACACACGAGTATGCGCTGTTGAAGCATCTCATTCCTCCTAGAGATATTCCCTACTCTCTGACATGCATCATAATATTTAATATAGTTATTAACATCTTTAATGCGACCGGGCCGCCCTTATATTTATTAACATCTTTATGCATTTGTGGCCACCAAAACCCACTTTGAAGGATTTTTGCCACTGTCCTATCTGGCCCGAAGTGGCCACCTGGTTCCCTAGAATGACACATATTAATCACTGAATCTACCTCCTCTTCAGGTATACATCTCCTAATTATGCCATCAGTGCAGAATCGAAACATATATGGTTCTTCCCAAAAATATTGTTTGTTCTCAAACATAAACTTACGTTTTTTGCTTGCATCTAAATCAGGGGGAAGAATGTTACCGACTTTGTAGTTCGCGATATCTGCAAACCAGGGGAGAGATCGTACCGAATACAATGTTTCGTTCGGAAATACCTCCTTGATTGCCTCATGTTCTAAGGCTTGCTGATCTAACTCTAACCTGGATAGGTGGTCTGCTATCACGTTTTCCACCCCTTTCTTGTCTCTGATCTCGATGTCAAATTCTTGGAGTAGTAAGATCCAATGAATCAGCCTAGGTTTTGCATCTTGCTTGCTCATCAAATATCTTAAAGCTGCATGGTCAGTAAAAACAATTACCTTGGATAGCACTAAATAAGATCTAAATTTGTCAAAGGCAAAAACTACGGCTAGCAATTCCTTTTCAGTTATTGAATAATTCTGCTATGCATCATTTAAGGTTTTGCTAGCATAGAAGATTGGGCGAAAAAGTTTATCCACCCTCTGCCCAAGACAGACTCCTACAGCCAGATCACTGGCATCGCACATTAACTCAAAGGGAAGGGACCAATCCGGGCTTACCATAATAGGTGCTTCGATTAATTTCTTTTTCAGTAATTTAAATGCAGACATACATTCTTCATTGAAATTAAAATCAGCATCTTTCAGTAATAATTGAGTGAGGGGCTTAGTGATTTTTGAAAAGTCTTTTATGAACCGTCTATAAAACCCCGCATGTCCTAAAAAGCTCCTAACCAATTTTACACTGGTAGGAGGTGGCAGTTTTTCATTCACCTCAATTTTTGCCGGATCGACCTCGATCCCCTTTCCCGACACCTTGTGTCCTAACACTATGCAATTTTGGACCATAAACTGGCACTTTTTCCAATTGAGTGCCAAGTTTTTATCTTCACAACGTTCTAAGACTCGGTCCAAGTTTTCAAGACATTGATCGAAAGTAGGTCCCACAACATTAAAATCATCCATGAAAATTTCTAGGAACTCTTCGACCATGTCAGAAAACATAGCCATCATACAGCATTGGAATGTGGCAGGGGCATTACATAATCCGAAAGGCATCCGCCTATATGCGAAAGTTCCATAGGGACAAGTGAATATGGTTTTCTCTTGGTCCAAAGGGTCCACAGGAATTTGCATATAACCGGATAGCCCATCTAAAGTACAAAAAAATCTGTTCCCTGCCAATCGTTCCAACATTTGATCAATAAATGGTAAAGGAAAGTGGTCTTTACGGGTGGCCTCGTTTAATTTCCTATAGTCTATGCATACACGCCAACCCGTAACCTTTCTAGTTGGGATTAATTCCCCTTTTTCATTTTCCATTACCGTTGTTCCCCCTTTTTTGGGCACGCATTGAACCGGGCTTACCCATTGGCTATCAGAAATTGGAAAGATGATACCTGCGTCGAGGAGTTTTATAACCTCGACTTTTACCACCTCTTTCATATTAGGGTTGAGTTGTCGTTGAGGTTGGGCAGATGGCTTAATCTCTTCCTCAAGGAAAATCCTATGCGTGCAGATTTTGGGGTCGATGCCTTTGATGTCGTGGATTGACCATCCAAAGGCCCCTTTATGCTGCTTCAGCACCTCCACCAATCTTTCTTCCTGTTCAACTATCAACAAAGAAGAAATAATAACGGGTAAATCTGTGGGAGGTTGAAGAAAAACATATTTCAGATTGTTGGGCAAGGGCTTAAGCTCCAATTCTGGAGGCTCCTCTAGCGAGGTTTTGGGTTTAGGTTTGATCTCACGATCAAGGTCCTCTTTTCGACCCTTGACCCAATAACATTTTTCAGGTGGGAGGTCTTCAAATGGTTCATTCGAGTTTTCACATTCCTCACCACCTAGACCGAGTTCTAAAGAGGTATTTCTTATGTTAAGGTCAACTTCCTCAATCACTACAACAAATCATCACTTGCGCCACAAATTATGCCACGAAAATTTAAAATTCGTGGCATATTTACATTTAGCCACGGGAAAAATATATTCTATAAGAAACTTAAAGCCACATGATATATTTATGCCACGGATAAAAAAAATTCGTGGCAAACATGAGTTTTGCCACGGAAAAAATTGACTCGTGACATAAATCTTTCCTTAAAACATGTTTGAAATTGATTAAAAATGAAAAAACATTTAAATTTACAAAAAGTAATAAACTCCCTTCATTAATCGGTATGAAATATTTTAGCTCGAAATATTCCCCCCAAAATCGAATACAAAGCCTAATAATACTAACAAGTTAAAATAGATTAGCCCCAAATTTAGCATTCTCATCTCATCCTATCCTTGTAATCGATTCCCATCCCCTTCACCTTCAAACTCACCATTTACGGCCATCAATCAATGTCGGCATCCTTATCACCCACCTCTCTCTGGTCCAGTTCTCGTATCTCTTTCCTCATTCCCTCAATCAGCAACACTTGAAAACCCTAATCCATAAAATTCATTTTTCTGAACCAGTCCTATTTTATTCTCTTTGGTATTTGCATTGTTCTTTCTTCAACTTTTCTTCGACGATGACGACATTCCCTTCCAGTTGCCATTTGTCGAGTTTAAACCCTCTACCAATTAATTTAGTTGCGGTTTCTATCCTTTTCTCTTTGAAGTGGTCTTGGTTAATCATCGTAGTTGGGTGTCTGTTATCGAGTGCCTTTGTTCAAGGTAATTAGTTTTCGGTTCAAATTTGATGGTTGAAGTTTTATGAATTGATGGTTTTACTTTGTTTGAAGTGTTGCTTTTTGCTTTTTGTCTTTGCTATGTGGGTAATTAGTTCCTAGTTCATGCTCTCTCCTATGAAGTTATTTTAGGGCTATATTGATGTAATTACTTTGAGGTAATTGCTCTGCTGGGTGGTTCCTTGGAGAATATTGGGTACAGTAGGAAAGAAGTAAACAAAGATGAATGATGAATGTTTTGAGTCAAATAGCTGAGAGTATGGATTTTTTAGCAAGATTTTTTCTTAATTATCTGTCTCTTTTTCAATAATGAGAAATTTTGCCTACAGTTGGAAATGGAAAAACAACGTTCGAATTGATCAATAGGGAGATCAAACACGACCTTTTCTATTTTGCGAAGAGTCACCTGTGGATGGAATCGATTTCGAATAAAGCAAAGGAAAATGTGTCAAGAATAGAGGCTTAATTGGCGAAGGATATGGTGCCATTTAATTGCTTTGTGACAATGAGGATTATTCAGGGATACTATTTTGGGAGTAGGGAGCCCTACACTTATATTGGTTTTAGAGGGGGCTAATTCAATGGATATTGAGAGAGCTGTGTTGGTTCAAACTGAGCCTAGGACTAGGTTGGATGATGTGACTTGGGGGACAATGGGTGAATGGGTTGGGGTATTGCATTGTTGCTGCCATAGCTGAGCCTGATAGGCTTGTTGTTACCGTTTAAGGAGATTCTGGATTCAGGTTTAGTTCTATGGAAGTTGAGGTATTGTTATTACTATGCCAATATTCTCCTTTGAAATTTCTCAATAAGGTAGGGTTGCTTTCAATTTTTTCATTTGATATTCTCTTTTACAATTTTTTGTTTCTGTGATGGTAGATATAGTTTTAGTATATTGATGATATAACAGTAGCATTGTTTCATAAATATATTTTAAGGAACTGCATCAGATTTTTGTATCTAACAAAAAAAACGTGCTTTTTAGGAGTCAACACAACATTTATTTAAGCTAAAATTCTTGTGTTTAGCATGACCAAAAGATTTCGTATCCTTTTAGTTTGGACTTGAGGTTTCAATTCTAAGAATGTAATTTGAAAACAAGAACCAATAAGTGTTTAAGATCAACTTGTTTGATATAAGGAGAATATGATGAAGTAATTAACTTTCATGAAATTAAGTGATACACAATACTTTCTGCTCAGCAGAAATTATAGAGGTGATTATGACAATATTATACTCTACCTTGATCATGGCCCTTAGTATGGAAAATAGTACATGAAAGTCATGGGTAATAGTTTGATCATGATTATGTTTTTGGTTCATGGGTAATAGTTTGATCATGATTATGTTTTTGGTTAATGTTTCACCCTTTACAAGCTAGTATTATTTATTTATTCTTTCACCCTTTACTTATTCATGTATTATTATGCAGCACTTTTCTACTTTATGCTGAAACACATTAATCTACTGTTATACTTTGCACTAATAGTCTTACATTGGAGAATCAAGCATGTGTAATTTTCTGTACTTAAAATTATTTTCTTTCATGTAGCTTTCATACTTTATGAGTCTCCAACGAAATGCAATGTTGTGGCTATTAGTTATCGCACATGGAACAAACACTGATATCATGTGAAACTTCTCCTAAGCATGGTACACATGGATCAAAATGAAGCATATATCAATGGTTCCAAAAGTTAGTCAAGTTAAATGATGTCTCGTGATAACTAAAGAGAATATGTAAATCTTTTGTTTTTATGAGGGAATTTGAATTTATCATCCAGTTGGAAAGCTTCTTTCACTAAGCGAATTTAATTCACTATAATTCTCTGCTTTGAACTTTTGGTTTTGAGTATATATACTCTATTAGCTATGGTTGCTTTGTTTGCTTTTGTAACATTCATTTTGATCTTCTCCTCCTTGTGAATAGGTTTGATGCTAAGGTGATGCTGGAAAAGCTGAGGAGCCGGCTTGTATTTGTAGGTGATTCAGTTGGAAGGAACCAATGGGAGTCCCTACTCTATATGCTGGTTACTTCTGTTCCCGATAGTTCTTCAATCTATGAAGTGAATGGGAATCCAATTACAAAGCATAATGGATTTTTGGCTTTCATGTTCAAGGACTACAATTGCACTGTTGAGTACTACAGAGCCCACCAAGGCTGTCCTTGAGCCAAATCTCCACAGAGGTCAAGATGACCTTAAGGGTGGATATATTGGATTGGACTTCCGCAAAATGGAGAACTGCAGATGTGTTGGTTTTTAACTCTGGTCATTGGTGGAATTACGAGAAGACCATAAGAGGGTAATTATCACCTATCCAATAATGAGATTTCCCAAAACGTTGTGCATATATTTCTTGTGGGCATGCATTGATTTTATGACAACTTCTACTGCAGCTCATCTAATCATTTGCATAAATACTCAAACATATTATGAATGCATGGCTAAATGAGTTAGAAGGGCTGGATATAATGTTGGTAGCATATGCATATGCTTGATAGGAATTTGGACCTTTTTATGTCCTAAGTATTGGCAATTTGGGGATGAAAGGTTGGAAAGAAGCACCTAAAACATTTGTTGCTTGTTCAGTTTAGGAACTAAGGTGCTTATGACCAAGCAACTAATAAGAAAAGTAAAGGAACTCAAGGAAGCATTATTACAATCCATTTCATTTTTCATAATTTTCTTGTCAAATTAATTAAATTCTCCTCTTAATTGCATGTTTTCTTGTTCTTGTGGTAGAGCTTGTGCTATTAGGATTTGTTTCGATGCTTTTAACAGCAGGACAAGGTCCAATTTCAAACATTTCTCAATTTTACTTTTTTTTCCTTACATTTCACCTATATTTTTTAATTTTCCTTTTCTCGTTACAGGTCGTGTACTCATTTTCTTTAAGATGTTTGTAAGTTTACAAATAAGCTTTCATGTATCTATTACTTAATTATTTTTTTTGATGTTCTTCTACAGCTCTTAAGCCATTTTCCAGTGATTATGCTTCTCAGTTTGTGCATGGCCACAAAATTCCATTGTCTTTGTGACTATCATTAGATTGAGGCCCCATTTTTCTAGTTCATAGGCTACTGCATTTGCCTCCTTATTCTCACATTTAAAATGAAATGCAGGAAAAGATTGGGACATAGTTCTGATGGTCTGGGCAACTATCTCCTCATAGTTGTTATCATAATTGGCATTTATGGTGTCAACTGCTGCCTTGCAATCAAATGTCAATGGAGAAAATCGCACTCTTTGGCGAAGGAAATTTCTTTCAATATAGCTATAAGTTTGGCGTGTATTACAGACCACCAGGTTCCAATTGGACAAGCTCTAGACATCAACACTTCTCCTTTAGCATTTCACGCCACAAAGCTGGTTGCGCACACTCTGCCATTTTTTTGTGAAGGATGCATCACAGTTGATTTTCATAGTCTGTTCCGCACAGTACTCTAAAGACTTGCACCAATTTCTAGCTTTTGGTCTTTATTTAATAATTGATGTTAGAATGATTGATTTTTAATTAATAAAAACTTATGTTTCCGTTAACAATGGTTAAAATTTTAGACTTTGCTTATTGTTTATACTTTTGTTGTAATTGATTTTCACGTAGCTTCCTTCAATCCAAAAGTTCATATTAATTTAATAATAGTAATAAAGAAATTAGAGATTAATTAAAAACAAATTACTAAAATTTGATCAAGTTGCCACGATTATTCTTGTGGCTTGATAAGATTTTTAGCCACGAATATTCTATTTTCTGCCACGGTTATGCTCGTGACTAAGAAAGGAGGTTGAGAGATTTCGTAGGTTGATTGCCACATGTATTTTACTTTTGCCACAGTTTTGCCTGTGGCAAAAGGATATGCTTAGCCACAGATTTTCTCGTGGCATGAAAACTAATTTATGCCACAACCTTTATTTTCCCGTGGCAACTACCTAGCCATGCTCACTTGCGCCACGGGAGTATCAAACTTGAATTTCTGTGGCTAAAAAGTATAGCCACAGAAATATTCCACTTGTGCCACGATTTTAACCGTGGCGCAAGTGATGATTTGTTGTAGTGAATACATTCATCTATTAGTGCATCCACAAAATTACAACTTTTGGAACGCTCTTGAGGAAATTTCATAGACTCGTAAACGTTAAATGTTACCTCTTCGTCCTGCACCCTTAGGACCAATTTACCTCCATGGATGTCTATCAATGTCCTACCGGTTGCAAGGAACGGTCTCCCAAGAAGAATGGGGACGGAGTCATCTTCTTCCATGTCGAGGACCACAAAATCGACCGGGAAGATCAGTTTGTCCACCTTCACCAATACATCTTCAACTATGCCTCTAGGTCGTGCGATTGACCTGTCCGCTAGCTGCAGTGTCATGTTTGTTGGTTTAGGCTCTCCGAGTCCCAATTTCCTGAAAATTGATAAAGGCATAAGATTAATACTTGCTCCTAAATCACATAATGCCCTATCTATGTGCATGTTGCCTATCCTACACGGGATGGTAAAGCTCCCTTGATCTTTAAGCTTGGGGGGCAATTTATGAGTGATTATGGTCGAGCATTGTTCTGTTAAAGCCACTATCTCATTTTTCCCAAACTTTTTCTTTTTCGACAACATGTCTTTAAGAAATTTTGCATAGTTCGGCATTTCCTCTAGTGCTTCCATTAATGGAATATTGATTTCTAATCTACTAAGGATTTCCGAAAACCAAGCAAATTTCTTATCTAAGTTGGCCTTTTTCTGTTTCTGAGGGAATGGCAGTTTTGGTACATAAGGCCTGACTATTTTTTCTACAGCTACTTCAGGAGCTGGAGTTTCAGATACGGGACCGGGGTTGCTTACCACTTCCGGTTCCTTACTTACCTGCGGTGATGGTTGTGTTTGCGATTGAGGTGCCACGAGTGTGTCCACTTCCTTGCCGCTCCTTAGGGAGATGGCTTGAACTGTTTCCTCTCGTGAGAGGAAAGCCTCTTGGCATTCCCTTTCTTCCTGTCTGATTGTGGCGAGCTGGTTGCTCAGGGTCCTACATGCCTCCTCGTTGGCTGCTAGTCGGATGGATATCTCTCTTAAGAGGGTCATTATCCCTTCTGAACACTTTGTTTGCCTGCCATAAAAATAAGAATTAGAAGGAGGATATAGAAGGGTATCCATGGGTGCCACGTAGGGCGCCGGTGGATATCGTGTATGCTCTTGATCGTAAAAGTTGTAAGTTGGGGGTTCAGAATTATATCTTTGACGATTACCCAAGTAACTTACATTCTCACCTCTAGGTACGTAGTAGTTGATGTGGCATACCTCACCGGGGTGATTCTGGCCACATCTTGCACAAAACGGTATCCTTGTTTGGCTATCACGGTTGTACGAGGCCATAAGAAAATCCATTTTTGTGTTGAGATCGTTCATGGACGGTTTTGGAGCTCTGTTGTCCATAATTGCTGGAAGAACGATTTTTATAAGTACAAGTAATGTTACAGAAATGAAGTAATGTATCAACAAGTATGAATATAAACAAGTATAAATGATATAAACAAGTATAGATAATATAAACAAGGATATTTACAATGAATGCCTAAACTAACAAATCGACCTTTGGTTCGATATTGCAGAAGAAATAAATCCCCGGCAACGGCGCCAAAAACTTGATGCGGCCTCCCGTGAAGGAGACCGATCTTAGGGATAAGTGTACCCTGTCGTTATCAAGTAATAAATCTGGAAAGTCCAGGTATCGAATCCACAGGACTTATTTACCACAAGTATCGAATTACTTGGTCTCAGGTGTTATCTAGGCTTTGTGGGTTTTGAGTTTGTTTGTTTAAGTTAATCTACTCCTAGGTTGAATTACGCTACTCCTAGCTAAGTTATACTAGTCCTAACTAAGTTATTCTATGCCTAATTAAGTTAAACTACTCCTAATTAAGTTATACTACTCCTAGGTGATCTTTCACTAATGCAATTACCCGAAGGAACATGGTATGAACGATAATAATGAAGTTAGGTTATTAGATCTATTGATTAAAAACCTAATCTAAGTCACTTGTATTCAAGGTGATTAACCCTACTTACCCTCCTGAAGTTCCTAGTGCGTGATTCCCTTGTAAGGCCGAAACTAGGTCTAAGGCTCAGCAATTTGGGCTTAATCAACTAAGAGGTCGTCAATCTCCTAGGCTCTGACTAGGTCAGATTCAGCTCACAATATGTGCCTACTAGATTTTGGGGCTTTTGAATGAGTTAAACCAATTGGATAAAGCGTAAGACAAAGATTAAACGAATAAGCATAGAACAAAACAAGAGCTAAAATATTATTAAAGATGAAGAATAATGTCACAGGATACAATTAGCCTAGGATTCATAGATTGTATCAAAGAGTACAAACAAACAAAGGTAAAAGGAGATACGAAAATCCCTTTCAAGGAACCTGTCTACTCTGCAATCGGCTTCCTAGAATATTCCTTGAAGAACAGCTTTGAAGGAGCTTCAATGGAGGTCGATGAAGATGGAGGAGATGGAGAGGAAATTCAAGGGGAAAGCTAAAGTAATTTACAATTAATGAAAGATAATAATCTACATTGGAAAAATCCTATTTATAGGCGTGGCTCGGGCCCTTTTGATGACCTATTTCGTGTCCTTATGCAGGTAGAGAGTCATGGGGCCGGTCGTGGAGTCGTGGGGGCAGAATTGGTCTTTTTGACCAATTCCCGCAGGTCTCCTCGCCGAGCAGGGCGAGAGGCCTTTGAGGGCCTGCTCGGCGAGCAGGCACAGCCTGCTCGGCGAGCTGGCCTACGAAGGCCAGCTCGCCCGGGCAGGCCCCTAAGGGCCTGCTCAGCGAGCTAGCCTAAATAGGCCAGTTCGTCGAGCAGTCTTGCCCGATACGCCCCCGCGC
Organism: Euphorbia lathyris; assembly: GCF_963576675.1. NCBI lineage: Eukaryota > Viridiplantae > Streptophyta > Magnoliopsida > Malpighiales > Euphorbiaceae > Euphorbia > Euphorbia lathyris. The sequence continues at coordinate 59,791,877 of NC_088915.1, forward strand.
GGTCGCTGAATGCCAAAAATTGCGTCTTTCGCCCGAACTTATCCATGCGCATGCACAAAAAACTCCAGATAACATTAGTCCAAAGGCTAAATTGACCCGCCAATCGCTTATTTTGAGCAAACGCTTCATTCGGTGCGACTTTTGGCGGATCAATTAGCTTCAAAAGATAACGGAATTATAATACGCATGCCATTTTGGCCGTATTTGCCTAAATTGATCATAAAACGAGCCTAAACAACGAAAAGTAAATAAAACGTTTCCAATTTCTAACTAACTCACACAAGCATTTAAATGCGAGAATTGATCGCTTATTAACTAAATAACGCTAAAACCCGTCCTAAAACCGTACCCAAAGATAGGGGTTTTTGACCCCTATCAGGAGCTCAACACTGAGTTCCTCGCTGAATAGTTTTGCCAACATCAAAATGGGGGAGTTTGTTGAAACACCTTTCCACATGATTTTGATTTGACAAAATTATTTAAGTAAAATTAAATATATTCTAAACACACTAAGTTTAAATGCTTTGATTTATTACACTAATGAGTTTGTTCAATGTTGAGTTAAATTGTTTATAAGACATAAAGATTAAGAGGCTTAAAGCCCAATACGAAAGTCAAAGCCCAAGTCAAACAGATCAAGACCACTCGGCCCGTGTGTGCAAAACGCTGCCGTTGTGTACAAAACGCAGCTCAGCGAAAGAAGGATCGAGAAGACCTTCGTTGAACAACTTCGGAACGAAGCTGCTGAGTTGTATCGACAAAGAGTACAAGACAGCAGCTGAGCAAGAACAACTTCCAGACAAAGTATTTCTACTTTGGGTAAAGTTCAGAAGACACAGAAAGCTGTCTAGTTGACCTTACCATAAATGGAGAGACATTCTGCCGGAATGACTAAAAGCTGCTCAACACTGACCGAAGACAGAAGATACTCGAATCTGATTGGCCAATAGCACTGAGCAGGACTGAGTGACAACGACAGGAAGCCGTTTCCCTCCAACGGTTATTTCGAAATTCGAAATGACTGATGCCTCAGACGTCTCTATAAATAGGGCCTTTCAGTTGCTTCATTTCAACACAGAACTTTATCAAGCCATTACGCTGACCAAAATTCTACTCAAAGTTCTGTGAGAAAAAGCAAAGAAAATACTTACACCAAATTCTATATCTTGCGTGTAAAAGTCTAGAGTGATTATTCAATCATCTAAGGTGTCTTAGCAATTGTTGTTTAGGACAAATCTTTATCATTTGTAGAGATTAGAAAGGAGAGGCTGAGTACTCGGTTATAGTACTCAGCGAGAGATTAGGAGTGAGTAGAGGTATAGAGGAAGGTACTCTTGTTATACTCAGCTTCTAAGTTGTAAAAGGTTTGATGCTCTACCGTTAAAGAGCTCAGTAGAGAATTCGAAAGCTCGGAACGTGTTCCGGGGACAGGACGTAGGCTTAGAGGCCGAACCTGGATAAATCTGCTGAGTAACATCTTTCTAACCTTAAACTCCTTTATATATATATTGCTTGCTTAAACAAAACTGACCAAGTAAAGATGTCACGATGAGTTACGTGTATTGAGTATCTGAGTTCAGGAATAGACTCAAGTGCTATCTCCTGACTCAAAGAAAGAAGCTGACTTAGTCACCAGTTGACTAAGCTAGTGTCTTAATTTACTCAGCGCGCTGTGTAATCCTTTTTCAAAGAAAAAGAAGTCAGCCTTAATGTACTAAAATTTTAAATAGTTCCTATCCCCCCCTTGGAACTAACTTGTTACGTTATAAGGGACCAACATGGCCGGCTCACCCGAGCAGGCCCCTGGGAGCCTGCTCGGCGAGCTGGCATAGCCAGCTCGCCCGAGCTGGCCTAAAGGCCAACTCGTCGCGAGCTGGCCTAAAAAGGCCAGTCCGACGAGCGGTTTTGCCCTGCACGCTTCCGCACTGTTGCTTGATGTCCCATGATGTAATTTTCGCCCGAATTTATCCCTACGCATGCACGAAAACTCCAAATAGCATTAGTCTCAAGGCTAAATTGACCCGCCAATCACTCATTTTGAGCAAACACTCCGTTTGGTGCGACTTTTGGCGGATCAATTAGCTATAAAAGATAACGGAATTATAACATACATGCCATTTTGGCCTTATTTGCCTAAAATGATTAGAAAACGAGCCTAAACAACGAAAAGTTAATAAAACATTTCCAATTCCTAACTAACTCACACAAACGCATATAAGTGCGAGAATTGCTCGCTTATTCATGAAATAACACTAAAAACCGTCCTAAAACCGTACCCAAAGATAGGGGTTTTTAACCCCTATCAGCGGGCCTGCTCCGCAGACCTCGTCGTTTCTGTGTCATTAGAAGAAGAAAGATCTACTTGGCTCGTAGAAACTGTCCCCTTCGGAATGTTAAGGATCTGAACATCCCCGTTCCCCTGTAGCTCACAATAGCCTGAACGGAAATCGAATCCGGGCCTGCACGCCTATGCTTACGATCGTCTGCCAATTCAAGACCCTCATCATCGCTATCCACAACCATATTCACTATCTCCCCCTCCTTCACTGGCTGTATAATTGGGTTCCATTTCCCTACATCCAGTTTACCCTTCAACTTTGCCCCTTCCTTTCCCACCGGAATGTTCTCCTTCCCCGATTCCTTACCTCCACTAGACTGTCCTACTTTTAAAGATTCAACAGTGTTCCCTAACGAAGGACCACCCCCAGAATTAAGGGTCATAGCCTGACTACCCGTCTCTCTCAGCCACTTCACATTCAACACATCCCCACCTCTGCGTACAGGGGCCTTCAACCAGTCCCCCCACTCCCTAGTAATCTCCTCAGGTTTCAAGGTGAAGATCTTATCACAAAATCTATCAGTATGGCCCAACAGCCCACATATATAGCAAAAAGATCCCAATCTCTCATATTTGAACGAAATATAAGACCACTCCTCCTTCCCCTTACGGATTTTCTTCATCCGCTTTAACGGCTTCCTCACATCAATAGAGACTCTTAGCCTCATAAATTGCCTACGCAACCCGGTGTTATTATTGATATCATAAGCTGGGAATCTACCAATAAAGTCCCCAATTTGTCTACCCACTCCCTCCGACATAGACCCAATAGGCAAGTCATAAATCTGAACCCAAAAGTCTGCAATATGTAGATCCACCAAGTCCGGTGACGGTTCATCTTTCCAGAGAGAAACCCCAAGCAAATGATTATCAAAGGACCAAGGGCCCCCTTCCACTACATGTGCCAAGTCAATAGCATGGTAAAACTCAAAGACATATTTATTGTTGGATAGTTCAGATATAGCCACTCCCCTGCCTGGTCTCCATATCGTGGCCATTCTAGCCTTCATGGCTACAGTATTAATAGAACGCTCTGTGAGGAAACGGCCAATCAAGGTTATAACGCTCAATTTTTAGCAATAGGATTGGACGATGGTCCATTAAGGTCTAGGGCTTCCTCCTCACCATCCGACAACGACATGTTGCCTATTGACTTCTCCACACCAACCATGATTAACAGCAAAACTAGAAAAACAGAAATGATGGACAACAAAACCGACAGCCAGAAAAAATAGCACTCAATACAGCCAGAACAACCCCTAGCAAACAGATCACCCAAGACAAACTCCCGGCTCACAAGCTTCTAAAAGCCAACCAAAGACCAGAGGTAAACAGCACAGGAACACAAGAAATCCCTACAAAATCAATCCAAACAGGCACAGCCACAAAGCACCACAAAGCCAGCCAAACACCCCAACACAAAGCAAACACAGAGCTAGCCAAGACCAAGCAAGAGCCAAAGAGAGAGGAAAACTAACCCGGCTGCCTAAAACGGCAGAGACGGAAACGGAACAGCTGAAGAAAAACAAAGAAGCCGATGAAAACCGAAACCCACGGTAGCCCCAGACTATTGAACGGCGACTAGGCTCGGACAGAAACCGGCGGATGACGGCAGAAGCAGCGACATGAGAAGGGGCTAAGAATTCTCAAAAAACGGAAAGACAACGCGACCCGCACGATCGACAGCCGTACGAACTCAAAACCCCCCACAAATGCCAAGATTAGCGCTGGAAGGACATGCAACCTCCCACACCGGCGGCGGTGGAGAGAGAAACAACACCGGCGGCGGCGCTAGATGATCACAGCGGCGGCGGTTATGGTAAGCGGGATTGCGGGGGTATCAATCTCCCTAAATCGCAGATCGCAAGAAAGGAGCTGCTGCATTTTTTTTCTACGAATCCTAATTAGTTAAGTTAGGAATAGTTATTCTTAAAAAATATTTATTCTATTTTTTTTTTTTTGTTATTCTATTCCTTTAGAATAATCATTTTATTTCAGTCTATTTTATTCCGCGAACCAAACGGCATGTTAGTACCGGAAACTAATTAACCTTTATCTCTTAATTGTAATAGACAGACATATATAATATGCTTGTTGTTGTAGAGCATGCATGTGCCCATTGTATTCTATTCTAATTAAAATAGAGAAAACTACCCAAATAAATCAAGTAGTTTGGCTAATTTGTAAAAACAATTCACGTGGTTTGTAAAAGAAAGGTTTTATGACTTATAAAATTTACGATTAAAGGATACGTGAGTTACTTTTCCAATTAAATAATACTTATAGTTTATTTAATTTGCAAAGTCAATCTTTATAATTACTTCAAATTGCTTTCTTTTAGAATAAATAGTCACGATAATATTTTTATACTTTTTTATTATATGAATAAGTTTATAAACTCTATAAAACAGATAACCTGTTTAAATAGATACTATTTTTTTTTTGAATCAATAGATACTATTTTTTTAAATCCTCCAAACTAGAAAGTTTATTTTTTATACTTTTCCTATTAAATTATTGTAATCATTTTTTAGTATACCTTCCCTTCTATAACTTCCATGACATCTATATATATCTACTAAAATAATTGTCATTTTCTCAATTTCTTCAACTTCATAAGTCATATAATTAATTGAACCTGCTGCATAATATGTCAAATCATCAGGCCATTTTAGAATCTGATGGTTCTAGGTTACTTTTTGAAAACTTAATTAAATCCAAACGTCACCTAAAGCCTAGCATTTCAACTATTCCTGAAGACCCAAAATCGCAAGACTCTCCTTGTTTGAATGAGGGCAGTCTTCCTTCTTGTTTTTCCCCTTCTGAATCAGTAAATTCTCCTGTGGTTCTTGTTACTGAAAGACGTAAATGGAAGAAATTAGCTAGAGCATCTATCCTAAGCTCTAGTTCAGTCAACATTGAGGAAATTTCGACTCAAGGGTCGACTAAACGAGTTAATGAGTTTTCTGATGAGGAAGCTGGTAAGAAGATTGCTAGACTGGTTTCTAATTTCTCTAGTTCTATTAGGGTGGAGGTAGCCAACCCAAATTGGCCCCCCCTTGATCAATGAAGCTTCTCTGTTGGAATTGTCAGGGGGCGGGGAACTCCCTGACAATCCACAATCTTAAAGGGATTATTAGATCCCATTCCCCAAAGGTGATTATTCTCTTTGAAACAAAAAATTCAGAAAATCGAATGAAGGGAATTATCAGAAGATGCGGTCTGGTTTGGGGTGCGGCAGTGAATCCAGTCGGTCGTAGTGGAGGTATTACTGTGGCAATTAATGTTGGTGTGAATGTTTCTATTATTCATCTCCAGTCTTTTTTTATTCATATTGTGATAAAGGGAAGTTCAATTGCTGAAGATTGGGATTTCATCGGAGTCTATCTTAGTTGTGATCAGAGTATCCAAAGGAACCAGATTGATTGTATTCTCAATTATCATTCTAAGTTGAGCCAGAATTTTGTTTTGGGTGGTGACTTTAATCTGATCCTGGATAACTGTGAAAAGCAAGGAGGAAATGTTGACAACTTTGGCAGGATTAGGAGCTTGCGCTATCTCATGGATAATTTGGGTCTGCTTGATTTGGGTTTCTCTAGTAACCAGTTTACTTGGAACAACAGAAGGGATGGTTCTGCTAATATTCAGGAAAGAATTGATCGCTTTCTGGCTTCTTGTGTTTGGTGCCTACAGTTCGAGAATGCGCGAGTTTGCCATCTATCTGATTTAGGCTCTGACCATCGTCCCATTCTTCTCTCAACCACAATTTCAGTTATTAAAACTAAAAAGCGTTTCCATTTTGACGCTCGGTGGTTTGAAAATGCTGAAGCTGAGCAGGTTATTGCATCATCTTGGGAAGATTGTTATAGGGGCTCTAATATGTTTCGTATTTCCTCTAAAATTCAGAACTGCAGAATTAATCTCTCTAGATGGAGCAGGAGTTCCAATCTTAATTCAAGACTGAACATTGAGGCTCTTAAGACTCAAATTCGGTTCTGGTGATGGTGACTCTTCCTCTTTGCGGCGTTCGCTTGAACAAAATTTGAAAGGTGAGATTGACAGGGAAGAGGTCTTTTGGGCGCAAAAGGCTCGCCAATCTTGGCTTCGGTGCGGGGATAAGAATACGGGGTTTTTTCATACGGCGGTCAATCGAAGAAGGCGTACTAATCTGATTCATGGGTTGGAGAATTCTGCTGGTGACTGGTGTACTGGTAAATCAGATATCGAAGCTATTGTGACCAACTATTTCAAAGATATTTTTTCATCCTCTATTCAATTCTGACTCCCTTACTGAGGGTTGGGTTCCTAAAGTCTCGGCTCAGATGAATGCGTGTTTAATTGCAAATGTTAGTGATGAGGAAGTATATCAGGGGGTTTTCTCGATTCATCCGAATAAGGCTCCTGGTAGTGATGGTTTTACTGCTGGTTTTTTCCAACACTATTGGCACATAGTTGGTTTGGATGTGACTCGAGCAATTCAAAGTTTCTTCACAACGGGGCACCTTCTTCGAAAATTCAATCACACCATTATTACTTTGATTCCGAAGTGCAACAATGTCCGAAATATGAGTCATCTTAGGCCGATCAGCCTTTGCTCTACTTTTTACAAAATTATTGCTAAGATCCTTACGAGCAGATTACAAAGAGTTATGCCTCATCTTATCAGTGAAAATCAGAGTGCATTTTTAAAGCAGCGGAACATTGCAGATAATATCCTTATTGCTCATGAAGTTATGCACTATCTTAAAAACAAGAGACACGGTTCTTGGGAAGCTGCTATCAAGCTTGATATGAGCAAAGCCTATGATAGGCTCGAGTGGAGTTTTCTTAAACACATTCTTAGTAAATTTGGCTTTCATGAATTATGGATTGCTTGGATTATGGAATGTGTTTCAACTGTATCCTACTCCTTCAAAATCAATGGTGAAGTGGTTGGCTCGGTGTCTCCTAGCCGGGGTCTTAGACAGGGGGATCCCTTATCTCCATACTTGTTTATTTTATGCTCTGAATGTCTAACTCAACTTCTTCTTCGGGCTGAATATGAGGGTAAATTCACTGCTGCTAAGATTTGCAGACGTGCCCCCTCTATCTCACATTTGTTGTTTGCAGATGATGCCATTCTTTTCTGCAAAGCTACTGATAATGACATTAGGAGTATTAAAAATGCTCTTATTGCTTTTTGCGCAGGAAGTGGACAAAAGATCAATTTGGATAAATCATCTATTTTTTTTAGCAGGAACACTCCTTCTAGTGAGCGTCACCGGTTAGCTGCTCTTTTTGGAGTTCCAAACTTGGGCGGACAAGACAAGTACCTGGGCCTTCCTGCTGTCTTCTCTCGCTCTAAGGTTCAGGTGTTTAGGGAACTCAAAGAGCGTGTGTCGAAACGACTAGCGGGCTGGAAAGGGAAGTTATTAAGCCTTGCGGGGAAAGAAGTTCTTGTCAAGGCCGTTGCAACTGCCATTCCTATCTTCTCTATGTCTTGCTTCAAACTGCCAGATTCTGTCTGTAAAGAAATTAACAAGATCATCACCAAATTCTGGTGGGGTGAGGATATGGATAAACGGAAAATCCGTTGGGTTTTATGGAAGGATATGTGCAAAAATAAATTAGAAGGTGGTCTTGGCTTCAGAGACTTGAGAGCTTTTAATCTGTCCCTGCTTGCAAAGCAAGGTTGGCGAATCGTTAAACATCCCAATTCTCTTTTGTCTTCTCTGCTCAGGGCCAAATATTTTCCTTTCAATGATTTTCTTGATGCTCAGTCGGGCTCTAATCCTCTTGGGGCTGGAGAAGCATACTTCATGGAATTCCAGTTCTGAAACTGGGTCTCAGATGGCAGGTTGGTAATGGTCATTCTATTTACTGTTTTCAGGATCCTTGGGTACCTTCTACCCCTGCCTTCAAAGTGAGAGCAAAAAGTGATGAGTCTCCTCCTCTCCTTCGAGTTCATGAGCTTATTAATGCTCAATCTAGCTGTTGGGATGAGTCCCTTGTGCGAAATTGGTGCCATCCTGATGATGTTAATGGTGTTTTGGGAATCCCTATTAGCCTCACTAATGCTGCTGATTACCTTCTCTGGGATTTCTCAAAATCAGGTGAGTTTTTGGTTAAGTCGGGTTATCGTGCAGCTCAAATCTTCCTTCGAAGCGCCTCTAACAATTCTGGTTTTTCTACTGCTTCTCTTTCTGACTCATAATGGAAAAGGGTTTGGAATATTGATGTTCCAAATAAAGTTAAGATTTTCTTATGGCGTCTTATCTCTAATCGTTTACCTACTGTGGACAATCTTATCTCAAGAGGTATTGGTATGTCAAATGTTTGCTGTTTCTGCTCTTCAACTGAGGATGCAACCCATCTCTTCTTTAAATGTCCAATGGCTAAATCAGTTTGGCTCATCTCTCCCTTAATGCTCAGGTCTGATGCTCTTCCCGGTAATTCATGCAATTTGCTTTGGATTAATCTCCTTCTTGGTCTGGATTCTTTTCCTCTTGTTGAGAATTCTACTTCCTTGGCATGTTTTATTTTGTGGGAAATTTGGAAAGCTAGAAATGACTTGGTTTTTAATCAAAAGCTTTGGAACACGACAGAAATTGTTGAGAAGGCGCTCTTTTTGTGCTCGGAATGGGGGAATTATGCTTCTGCTTCCAAAGTAGTAGTATCACCCCCTTCGGGCCAAACTCGTCCTCAACAATTTCTTTCTTGGTCCAAACCTCATTCTGGATGGGTTAAGATTAATGTTGATGGGAGTTTTTCTAGTCACACTTCTACTGGTGGTGGTGGGATTATTGCTAGAGATCATAATGGCTCGGTTCTTGGTTGTCGTTGTAAACGCTACTTTCCCTCACAGTCTAGTCTTGTCTTTGAGATGGTGTTCTTTTTGGAATTGAAAAAGGGATCCCGTTTGCTGTTTTTGAAGGTGATTCCTTGGTTGTGATTAATGCTATCAACAATTCTGCATCAAACAACAATGCGGATATTAGAGTGATTATTGATGACATTTTGCTTCTTTCAAAATGCTTTCATTCTATTTCTTTTTCCTTTGCTGGAAGAGATTGTAATTGGGCAGCTCATAGTTTAGCTACAAAAGCCCTCGTTTCTGATGTTTTCTGTTCTGATGATTTGGCTGCTACTACTTAGTTTCTAAGTAGTAGTATGTTTTCTGTGTAATTGTTTTTATTTGGGTTTTTTATATGATGATCTTTGTTGAAAAAAAAAAAAAAATCATCAGCCTCTATATTTAATATGTGTATATATGGATTTGAAGTCTTATCAAGATATTTTTGGAAAATGACATACATCCTACTACATGTATTTTAATTAAAATAAAACAATATGGGCACAAATTAATACTTTGATATGATTACATCAACTAATGCAGGTTCGAGATATTTATGTCACTTAAAAGTTGATCCTTATCTATATTTCGGTTTTTCCTAATCTTACAATAAAAAAGAAAACTTCTTCTCTTAAAAAGAATAAAAATGTTCACTATTGTATTATAGAAATTCACTATATGACTTTATATATATAACGCAAGGTTTAAGAAGAAGCAGGGTCGATCCTAAGATTCTGGAAGCCTAGGACGAAGTACCAAATGAGAGTTTAAGTACAAATAGAAAATAAAGTGAAAAAAATCAATTATGTAAAAAAAAAATTACTTAAAAATGACAAGTTTTTATTACACTTAACAAGGGATCTGATAAAAATATCAAATTTCAAATAAAAAACATTTTATTTTGCATTAAAAACTCAATTACTCATATAAAACATTATCTACACAAGCATTTCTAGATGCAAAATCACTAAAAATGATAATATTCTCTAATATATTTTTCTCAATGCATAAAATTGCTAAACCATTTAATCTTTCTTGAGATGTTGATGATCTCAAATAGTTTTTCAATAATTTTAACTCCGAAAAAATTCTTTCAGCAGATGCAACGGTCACTGACGACATAGTTAAGAGGATTTGAAACGAAGTTGAAATATTTGAATAACAATCTGCTGATTTGACAAACTCAAGAATGTCAAATGTTGACATCAATAATTTTGGCCAAAGCATTTGCCAGACTTTCATTTCTTAAAAAATATTATATGCATCAAACATGTGAAAATTTATTACAAGAAAATGTAGTCATAAATTTAATTGTTGTGACTGTTTAGGCATATGAATTATGTTTATTGTAATTGCATCTTTTGAAATTTTAATTTCTGTATTTTTTTATAAAAAAAATATTTTTGTCCGTCCCTTGTGTCTAGATGTGTGTTGCGAATTGTTTAGGTTACATCTTTTAAGATTTAATTTGTGTATATTATTTTTTTATTTGAAAAATAATTATTTTTGGGTCCCTCCATCCCATGGGCCCTGGGCAGGTGCCCCTCCTGCCCATGCTCAGGGACGGCCATGTTAAGAAGATAAAAAGGAGTATAAAATATCTCTTAAAGCATCTAATTTTTTTCTCCTTTTACTATAACTAGCATTGGCAAATACAGGACTGGTCGATTGAAGGAGCCGATTTTATACATGTATACGTAAAAAAAAATTACTAAATCGAATTTGTTCAATTTTTTTCATATATATACGTGTTATAATTAGACTGGTTAAGAACCAATATAAAACTTCTCAAAATTAACCTAGATTCTGTCTAAGATTCTTAACATTTAAAAAAACTATGTTTAATAAAAAAAATGGATTTAAGGAGGCCTAACAGGCAAAAAGAGAAAGAAATTTGGATTTGAAATGACCCAACAAGCAAAAAAAAAAAGAAATTTGGGTTTAGAGGGGTTTAACAGGCAAAAAAAATTAGAAATTTAGATTTAGGAAGGGTCTAACACTTCTCGAGCCATCTTGTGAGTGGTAAACCAGCACACTATTGATCAGGCCTATTTATCAAATACTAAATCAAAGTTCTAGTCAAATGCACAATTTATCAAATACCTAATCAACATTTAATCAAATAATTAATTTAGTACCATAATCCTTAAATTTTATGGAGATAGAGGGCGAGAACTATCCTTGATCATGGTGATTCCAGCGGCCGGAGGGGTCTGGACCCCCTCAACCCCCTCCTTACATACGCCCCTAGGGATGGCAACGGGTAGTGTATTCGCGGGTACCCAGCACTATCCGACTCTAATGGGACTACCCGTACCCTGTATAAAAGGGTATGGGATCAAAATCATTACCCGTTAGGGTAATGGGACGGGTATAGGAATACCCCCTAGGGTACCCGATACCCGTTATCCGTCATAAAAAAGAAATATATTAATAAATATCATTGTTTTTTAGATGTAAGACATGAAATTTAAACCCCAACCATTTATTTTTCAACAATTGAGTGATACCACTAAGCTACTTTATTCTTATTAATTAAGGTTCAATTTCTTCAATTTTTAGATTGATGATTTATTAAATTTATAGTTTGTTAAATTTGTAATATTTTTTTATTTATTGATTCTTAACGGGTACGGGTACCCGCGGGTACCCGCGAATTAAATGGGAAGAGTATGGGATGCAAAAGGTATACCCGTTAGGATAATGGGACGGGTACGAGTAATTAAAAAATAAAAGGGTAAGAGTTTGAGAATGGCATTACCCGCGGGTACCCTACCCGTTGCCATCCCTATACACCCCTGATAACTGGTGCAGTCACACATTTCTTTAGAATGAACAAAAAAACAAACTAAAAGCGTTATTAAAACATTTTAAAAGAGCTAAGTTCTTTTTCTTTTTTATAAAATAATAATCTTCAACGTACTGAAATAAATTATTCAACATTTAAAAAAATAAAATCCGAATTCCAAGTTTAAATATCAATATTGTCTATGCCTACTTTATTTTTGATAAAGTAAGTCTTACTTTGTTTTTTCCACCATTAGATAGTGATGAACTTTGACAAAGTAAGCTTATCCAATGGTGGAAAAAATAAAGTAAGACTTACTTTGTCAAAAACAAAGTAAGCATAGAAGACACCTCGTCTGAAGTATTATTTCACTTATAAAATACATAATATCTTTTAATTAAAACATCTTTTTATAGGAGATTATCACAATTACAGAGACCATAAGAATGCGATCTGTTATGAGAATAAACATTAAAACTTTTGAGCTTATCTAATTGCTCCAATAATTTTCATAGTTCTCTTTTATGTGATAAATCAAGAGAAGAAAGTTTTGAACAAAATTTTCCAACAAAATAATATTCAATCTAGAGTAGTTTCAGTATTCATCTTGTCGAAATATTTTCAATGAAACTTATCATTAAATCAATAAAAGAAAATTTTCTATAAAAATCAATGCAATCACATGAAATCATCTAAATGTATTTTTTGTATGATCCTGACTAATTTCGATTTGAAAACTCAATAATTCTTCTTTTTATATTTTGAGTTCTTTTAAATCTGAAAAATCTAACATAGAAAATCATTGAACAAAATCTTCAATAAAAGCACACATTTTTCAGAATGAAATATCCGGAGTATTATTTATTTAGAAAGAAAAATCACAATCGTTGGTAGGAGATGAAGATGTTGTACATTAATAGACTTTTGAAAATATAAGTTGCAAGTCCAAGGCTTTGTTATAATGGGTCGTGGAAATTACAATAGGGTTTTCTGCTTTTTATCTATTTTGAAAATTGCTAAGTTGATGTATGAGCTCAGCTCTATCGGGATGAAGAATGAAAACCTTCTTTTATAGATGAAATGGAGTCTAATAGTGCTGATGAGGAGCCTTATCTTGTGTTGAGCATGAATGGATGTGTTATCTTTTGAGAATTTGGAGAACCTTATCTTAGAGATAACGTTATGTTTGTCATCGTTCAAATATATAGAAATTCATATTGTGGAACATGATGTCTTCTTTCGATAAGTGGGTAATATTGCTTTTTTAAGTCATAAATTGCCCTAGACTGCCGGGCTCGGGTCAAACCCAGCGGGCTTTTATCCAAAAATGTTCAGCCTAAACCTAGGTCAAGCCGTTATTAATTTTTAGGCGGTCTTAGACTTAAAAATCAATTCTCAAGCCAAGCCCATATAAACTCACCTAAAAATAATATATATGATAAACAATAAAATATATACTTAAAAATAAATATTTAATATATAAATATAATTAATATTAATAGGCTTGGCCGGGTCACCCGTGCTATTTTTATAAATCACAAGTCCGTCCTAAAAATAGGTAGGTTGAGCCTACTGTGAGAGCACGATACCTTTCGAGAAAGCAGCATCACCCAAGGCCGCCTGGAAAAAGAAGTATTGTGCCTCATGAGCATGACCCGTGTGTTTCAGCGATGTTATAGTAAAATATGACATTGAACAACTCATAGCTTAATTATATAGAGTCACCACCTGATCCACAAGACTAGGAGATTCAATATAATAGATAGAGCGCTCGACTACTACGCCCTTTAGAGGTATGCTCGGGACATTCACATTCACTTTCTCATCTCTAATGTTAAATTAATTTGAATGTAAGACTTGATTTATTTTGAATGGTAGTACAGTTGATTAATTAATGTGAATGCGAGTATAAAGGAAAGCGGTAAATATATGAATTAATTACATATATTTACATGAAATGGGATGAAAGTAGGATACAAAATTCCAAATAGGGATGTACAACATGGGAACAATTTTAAACATATATGTATATTTATTGAACCCGCCAAACAATAATAGTTAGGGATGCGGGACTTTGGTCCCATCTTCGGTGCTTTTGGAACGTCGGTCTCGACATATATAAACTCAAATATAGACTTAAAAGAGATATATATGGAATATATGGAGTGAGAAGTGCTACGGGGAACGTTGTGAAACATAATTTCTAATTCAATAATCGATTCATTGTTATAAATATATCTAAGAATGTCATAATAAATATCAATCAACTTATTTCAAATATAAATAGTTGAAATAGCTAATTAATATTTACTATGAAAAACTGATTCCTAACTTCAATAATTAATCAATTATTAATAATCAACAATTTACCAACTATTATAAACATCTTCAAAATCTCATAATAAATGTCAATCACCTCATGTCGAGTATGAAGTACTCAAATTAAACTTTATTACGAGAAACCGATTCTTAATTTCAATAATCAATTCGTCATCAACCCGATTTAATAAATAACATGTTAAATGATGGATCGAAACGTTGATTGTACTTATCATTTATTCATTTTGGTAAAAATACCAAAATGAACAATAAATAAGACAACATATAATTAAATCACAACTCTTCATTAAATTATTTATTATCTCATTAGATACCGTGGGTTCCATTTTATTTTGGAAAAACGTCTTTTTTGCTACTTTGTGTTTTGAAAGTCTTATTCTTTTTACGATACATTTAAGGTGTTTCGAGATGACCATATCAGACCTGCACGCAAGATTAGTATGCGAAACTACGCGAAAGTGAGAAAGGAAGCGAGAAAGGAGCCCATCTCATGCCCTTAATTATGACAAGCGATCGACGCCATAGCGATCGGCCTTGACGGAGGGAGATGGGCTCCTTTCTCGCTTCCTTTCTCACTTCCGCCTAGTTTCGCTTACTTTTCACTGAATTTCAACCCATTTCACTCACTTTTTATCTAGTTACACTAAAAGTTTCTAGACAATTTAATTTGCAAAGTGTTTCGAGATGACCGTATCAGACATGCACGCAAGATTAGTATGGGTACATCACAGGGATCGGAAAAATTTGTGTTCATATCTATGGTCAAATTTTCTTATCAAGCCCGCTCAATGATATGACATAAACAAGTATGACTCAATTATAAATTTAGTTTGATATTCCGTCTGATTTTAACAACAATGTTTTTTTATTTTTTTTGTTTTTTATTTTTGAAAATAACAACATTGTGTTTGATTTGTTCTTTCTGCATTGGTTATAATTTTTAGAGGTGTGAATTGTTTTTAACTGATAAATAGTAAAGGGTAATTTAGTCATTTCCGAATTCATAGACGGTAAAAATTCTAACAAAAAGGTTAGGAACTTTACCGTATGTTTTTGAAAATACAAAGACTACATTGTGTTTTGTTAAAATATAGGGACTAATAAATTAATTACCCTAATTTTTAACCCTGGCCTTAATTTATCACAAAGAGATGGAACAAATTATTACTTTTCACCTCATGGAATAGCTAATAGAAAATGCTGAAAAAGAAAGGCGAAATGGGGGTGAAGTTCGAATTTTGGGTTTGTTGCTCCCCAACTCGGGCCAACCCAATCGAATACGAGCCCAGTTATTTGCCTCGCAATAGGAAGGCATCTCTGAGCAACGGCGACGAGCACAGGCAGAAGTGAAGCAAGAACTTTCAGCACCGATTGATCGTGAAAAGAAGAACTAAAGGTTGTCATGTCGGAGCCGAGACGTTTGAGAGGTCATAAAGCCACCGCCACGTGCTGCATAGCCTCACGTGATCGTACTGGCATCGTCGTCACTGCCGGTGAGGTACTACTGTTTGTCCCTAATATTGCTTCTAACTCTCTCTTATCTGATTATAGTGAAAGTTTTGTTTTCCGATTGAGAATTAACTGAATACGAGTCTTTTACCCTTATTACTATGAGCAAATTTGATTAGTTTGTTCTTTTGTTTCTTGATTTTTATTTTATATATTTGTTTTATGCGGTCCTGCATTTTAATGATACGGAAACGAATTAGGATGGTTGCATTTGCTGGTTTGACATGAGATGCAAAGATGTGCAACGTATTATGGAGGTTGGACAGCAACCTATTTCGTCATTGTGTTTTAAACCAGGTGAGATTTCCCTTTGGTTACTTAATTTCTACTGTTAAATCATATTGCATCTGAAGATAAAGCTGATTTAACAGATGCCAGCAGCCTAGTGTTCCTATATTTGCAGCAGTTAGTCAGGAGTTCAAACACCTCGTTCCTCTTTCCCTTTCTCTGTCATTTGCTAAAAAATAAAGAAAGTTACATAACTTGGATAAACTTTGAGCTGAGTGTATGTGCATGACACCCTAGAAAGAGTTATGAATGAGGATGCTTATATGTAAATGTTTATATTAATTTTTAAAATTGATGTCTGGATTGGTTTTTTGTTTTTGCTGAATTTTGAAAATTAACCTTTTCTTTTTCTTCTTCCTAATTTTCCCTTTGTCAATTGATTTTTTGGCACTCAGGAAATGAAGACGTCATTTTTGTTTCTTCAGGAAGCGAAATCAAGTGTTTTGACATGCATATGGTAAGCATTTGAATGGTATACTGTTAAAACTTGGTTCCTTACTGTAGTGCATCTTAAACTCCAGGCACTTATTTGAAGAGCTTTTCCCTTTCTTATCAGTTCCCTTTTATTTATAGGGTAAATTAAGCACTGAAAGTTTTGGGTTATCGGTAATATTCACTTCATTTTATGTTTGAAGGCTAGCTCGTCAAAGTTGTTGCAATGTTACAATTACAATAAGGAGGAAATAAATCAGGTATCATTATTCTTCTATTGAAACAGCTATTGGAATAAATTGGCAGGGGAAGGCTTGCCCCCAGTACACCCTTGTGGTGGGACCCCTCCCTGGACCCTCGCTCAGCGGGGACGCGTAGTGCGACCGGGCCGCCCTTTTTTTTTTTAAACAGCTATTGGAATATGCTAATGGGAAGAGTTGAAGCTGTAGTTTCTTTGATTTTCTGTCCATTTGTAAGCTAGATTTATATGTCATAGATTGTTTTACTAGGTTTGCTGCAAGGATGCTGCTTATATTTCTGGTTTTAACAGAGGTTTTGTTTTTCTTGTTTTGGTTGTGCTGGTTCATGCATTTCTTCAATACAATGAATAACTTAGCCTTCCAGTTACATTAAAAGCATTCATTTAGATTGTGATGCTTTATAGATTCTAGAAACATAGCCAACCTTTTTCTAAGAAGTCAAAAGCTTCATAATTTCTGCAGATTGCTTGTAACTCTAAGGCAGCTTTTCTTGCTTCTACAGATGATGATGGTGATGTTAAGGTACTAATTACTTCTCAATTCATTCATATTTATTTTCTGTTGTGGAAAAAGAATTACTAGTCCTATTTCTGCTCTGTTATATTATTATTATTATTTTAATGCATATATAAAACTGGGTTAATATTGAGTTAGATTTGAAAGGAGAGTGATGGTATGTGGGGTTCTTTCAAGAGCAACAGAAGGTGCATCACCTTATGAGATGATGCAACCCTTTTGATTCACAAACAAACAAAGAGAAATATACTATCTTTGAAGTCCTAGGGCATTTCTGATAGTAATAACTCTTGGGCAAATGACCTTTTTTGGACTCTTAAATGAAGAGTAAGTAGAATGCAGGGTTCCCAAGATTGACTTTGTAGTCAGCGCAATCCACCTTCATGGTTTATTTATCTAATTTTTACTGTATGTGAATGAAAAGTTCCTTTTAAAAGAACAAAAACTTAGAAACTTGTTTCATTGAAGCCATAAAATCTTGTTGATGGAGGCAATGCCACTAGATAGTACGAGTTCTAGCATGTTTTCTTCTTAAGCAGGGGGTCAAATAATTTCTTCACTCTATAATGGAAAAACTTTATGACTGATTTTCATCATTTCCTTGAGAAATGAATTTTAGGCTTAAAAGGTTTTGGTATTTCGAAGGTTGACTTTCAAATTACATTTTATTCTTCTCATACATATATGAGACTATCATGTTACAAGTACTCCAACTAGAGATTTTTTTCCCTTCAAGATCTGCTTCTGATTTATTTATTTATTTTCATGTTAGAACTTTTGTTCTTCCTTTTTTATTATTAGCCACTGATAACATAATCTTCATGGCAGATTATTGACATTCGTCAGAATTGTCTTTATAAAACGCTGAGAGCTGGGCATACAAGTGTATCCTTCCCCATGATATGATACTAACAAGTATACCTTGCCCGTATGAGGTGCATCCTTGATTTCTCAATTGCTTTTGCAACATATTCTGTAATAAAATGAAATTTTATATATAAAAAATTTCTGTTTGTTTGATCTGTGGATGGATGCAATTTGCATCTCTTGATGGCAGCTTTTCTGACCTCTTACAGGTTTGGTTTTACAGCTGTGAAGCCTGCAGATTTTTTTTTTTGGCTCTGTTAATCTTTGACCTTTTTGTGACCCTTGACTTTGTGTTATAGATTTGTAGCAGTGTGCAGTTCATTCCCTGGAGACCTTGGGGAGGTATATATTTTGAACTTATGTTTCTTTTGGTTTTGAAAAATCTGCATCCTTCATTCAAACCTTCTATCTCTGATGCCCAAACTTCTTGTGCACATTCATAAAGCATTGCCTTGCATACGTACATTCAAAACATGAGTGGTGAAGAGGAATGATGCAACATGATGCCTGCTAGTTTGAGGATCTTTAGCAAGTAGATTGTTACATTATGCATTCATCTCACAAGTTTTGCATACTTCATTCACTTCAACCTATGAAGCACGGACTCTTCCCCGGGTCGCCGTGGCCGAGTCGGACTCGCCGGACTCGGGGACTCGGCGGCGACACGGCCGGACACGGCGGGGACACGGCCGGAAAATGGGACACGGATGGGGACACGGCGGGACACGGGGGACACGGATGGGGACACGGCGGGACATGGCGGGACACGGCTGGGGTAAAAAAAAGTTAAAAATTAGGGTTTTTTTTTAAATTTTTTATAAAATTTAAGGATCAATTATGCAATTTGTCAAAAATCCTAAATTATAATCTCTATCGCACGAATTAGAATTAGGTCTTCTCTCCTTCCTGCACAAATCGCGATTTCAACCCCTGTGCTGCGTACATCGCAGTTCTCCTAACATCAGGATTTCGTTTTTGTTTGGGAATAATCAGAAGCAATTTCTTCTCTCCTGGGTTCTTCCTTCTCATGCGCTGCGATTCTTCTCCTGGGTTCTTCTCCTAATATCACGATTCTGATTTGTGATTTAGCATGCTTTTTATATATTTTTATATCTAATATATATATAATTAATTATATAAAATTTGCCGTGTCCCCGCCGCACCCGTGTCTCATATTTTCTAAAAATGCCGTTTGCCGTGTCCGCACCCGTGTCCGCACCCGCGTCCGCACCCGTGTCCGTGCTTCATAGACTTCAACTAATCCAATACAAACATATAATAAGGTTGTTGACTTGCGTAATTGGTCTATCATATGATGATCAAGTTGAAGACCAGCTTACATCTGAATTCTGATGGCTTTACAATATGCTCCCAATATTTTCATTTGTTAAGAGCATAGAAACTATGAACCTGGAGTTCATATTTAGCTCATCTTTTATTGCAGTGCATGAGAATGTTGTGTGTGGAATTCCATGTTATTAAAGTTAGTTTTGCCGATAAGTGTTTTGGTTCTTTTAGTGGCTGACTAGCTTTCTTACTCAAGGGTACATTGACCATGAATATTATTTTGACAGTTATTACTGGAGGTCTTGACTCAAAGCTCATCATGTGGGACTTCTCCAAAGCACGCCAAATGAAAATTGTGGATTTTGGTCTGTCAACCTCTGTTTTATAGCTAGCTTATTTTGTTTCTCTTGCCTTTGTCCATAGTTATTAAAGGCGCACCAGGTGCAGGCCTTAGCGCCATGGCGCGCGCCTGGTGCGCCATTTTGCGCCAAAGGCGCGCCTTGGCAGTTAGAGGCAGTTATGGGCAGTTTTTTGGTAGTTACTTTATATATCTGGAATGGAACACATGTTATATTAACAAAAAGTATTAAAAAGGAGACAGATTATAGGTTTTAAACTAAGTAGAAGACGAAGAGAGTCTTTGAAGAGGAAGAGACAGAGTCATTTGAAGAGTAAGAGACAGAGTCATTAAAAGAGGAAGAAGTTTAGTAGAAAGAAAACACATCAAACGGATTCAAACAACAGAAACAGAGAAGCCAAAGGGAATTCAACTTCAACAGTTTGATGATCAATAGTTTGATGATGCCTTAGATGAGGAGTGTGATAGTGATGATGAGGAGTGATGGATTTGGAGAGTTTTGATTAGGAGTAGAACTTAGGAATTAGTATTCAACTTTAAAGTTTTCTAATATGGGGTTTATTTTGCATTTTAAAATTTATTTATGCTTAAGATATTTTCATGATTTAGTTTTATGTTAGTTTTATATTTTTATTTTTTTAAGTGCGCCTTGTCTCGCTATGGCGCGTGCCATCGCCATTCGCCATGGCTCCAGGACCCCTTGCGCCTTAGTGCGCCATGCCCCTTTAATAACTATGCCTTTGTCAACCAGTGCTAGGATTGCTGTCTTTCCTGTAACTGGTATTAATGTATTCATCTTTCCAGCTGTTAGAATACTTTTCTTACCTTTTCTTCACCACAGGTTTGCCTGAGATGAAGGGTAGCAACAGTGCACAATGTTTCAATCCTGCTTTTGTTCATGCGGTAGCAGTGCCTGATGCTGATATGTTAGACAAGTCAGGCAATGTATGTGCTGTTGCTAGGGGTGATGGGGCTGTTGATGTCATCAACATTGAATCAGAACTCGCTGCTATTAAGTCGAAAGGCACTCAGAAAACTCATAAAGGATCTCAATCGGAGACCAAAGAAAGCACCCCGAATGTAGGTACAGAAGGAAGTAGGTTGCATTTGGATTACTCTTTGGGTGGCCATGTTGCTTCCGTGTCTTGCGTAGCATTCTCAATCTTTGGAGAGAAGGGTAGGTTTTTGATATCTGGCGGGAATGACAAGTCAGTCAAGGTGTGGGAATGCTCCAGATATCTTGATGCAGGGCAGAGTGGCAGCAATAAAGACATCCTTCGTCTTAGCATCAATTTGAACAAAAAGGTGATTTTTCATGGTCTTTATATCTTGGTACAGCTGCATAGTTTCAAATTGCTCGTCCTTCAAATTCTTTTTTTTTTCCACTTCCACTCTGGCAGGTGAATTGGCTATGTACAACCACAGCTGAATCAGAAAATCTTGTTGTCTGCGACACAACGAAAGTAGTGAAGGTGTATTCTGTATCATAGATCAAAACTTTGAAAGCATCTACTCCTGGTCTCTGAGAGGACTAACCCGCCTCATTTTGATGAAAAAGAAGATCAATTCATGTATGTTCTTCCTGAATATCCCGATGCAAATTTTCGATGAATATGCTAAGAAGGTCAGATGCTGTCTGTGTGGGATTTGGTTTGCCGATCCCCATTTACACAGTGCACCAGTTAAACATTAAAGGGTGCTTATGGGATTCACTAATATAAGCCAGGGATGGTAAATGTTGTTGTAAAATTTGGTAGTATGATTCTTATCATGAAAGTGAGGCTTAGCTCTTGGGTAACAGTGTAAAACACTCTTTGTGTCTAAAATTCAGGCGTAAGCTTCTTTATAGTTGTGCTGTTTCATTTGCTGGGAAATTTCAATGGTTGATGAGTTGCCCTTTTGTGAAAGGGATATTTACCGGTTTCAATCATGGCCAGGCGAACCTGCAGTTCAATTGTAGGGACAAAGTCAATACAGCTGAAATTTTGTGTTAAATATTGTAGGGACAAAGTCAATACAGCTGAAATTTTGAATGGGTAAAGTTCAACTTTTTTCCTAACATTTTTTTTGGAAGTATATATAGAATTTTAAGAGTATTTTTTAGGGTGAGCTACTTTAGCTTGTAGTTTGGTTTGACACATCAAATTTTCAAACTATAACACTTTTCGGCTATGAACTTTCTGAATGGTGAGCCACAATCTTTCTAGTTTGGATGAATTTTACATGTCAATCAACTCTACATTTTTGTTTTGGTTCAATTAGCACTTTCCATCTGCTGCAAGCCTTTCCTTTCCCTTCCATGCGTTTTGCCTCCAAGCTCTTGGTTTCCTTTTGCTCGTTAGCTGTATGCTCCTTAGAGCATTTTAATGCTGCTCCATGGTCCTTTCAGCAAGCCACTTGTTCAATTAAGCGTTCCTTAAAGCATTTTAATGCCGCTCCATCATCTTTTCGGCAAGCTGCTTCTTTCAAGCAAATTGTAAAATTTAGACTGTTTAGAATAATATTCAGTGGAATGAATTTAGAATACAAAAAGTAAACTCAATCGGTAGAATATAGCTTAAAAAAAAGGGTAAATTTCAAATAAAACTCATGTGGTTTCACTAATTTTTTGATTGATACTATTAAAATCACTCTTGACGACTTCAAAAATGACATTTTAAGAACTAATGTTCTAAGCAACTTTAATTCTTCAATTGTTTTATTTTGAAATTATTTAGATATGTTTGGTAAAGAGAGAGAAAGTTAATGTTTAGAGAGAGAAAGTTCTAAAAATTATGATTTTTGTAAATCGAAAATATAGTTCCATAGCAAATATGACACTGAACAACTTTAATTCTTGAAAATTTTCATTTTCAGATTGTTAAAGATGATTTTAATAGCATTAATCCAAAAAGTCCTTGTTTTATTAAAAGTGTGAAACCTCAATCATTGTTTTGACAAAAAGTAAACCAAAATCCTTTATCTGAAAATTAGTGAAACCACAGGGATTTTATTTGAAATTTACCCAAAAAAAAATTGTCCCTTACCTAGACCAAAATGTCGATATTTAAGTCTTGAGTTGGAGAAAAAAAAAATCCTTTGTCCGCTTAGGGTAGAATAAGCACGATGAAAATGAGGGAGTGGATAAAGGTGATTCTTGATAGTCACGGATATGTTAGACACATGTGTCTAAAGGTGTTAATGAGTCACGGTAATTTGACGGATCGATCAAAGTTGACTCGATAGGGCTCAACTCGAGCTTGGGATCGGTTCAAGATATTAATGAGTCAAGCTTGAGCTTCCTTAAGTTCGAAAAGTTTGCAATTAGGTTCGGTTATCTTGTACTTACTATATATGTTTTATTATATTTTAATTTTAAATAAAATAATGTCTATGGAGAAAAAAAAACTAAAAATAATTAGTTCTCGACTCTAACTCTCAAGTACTCACAAATCACAAGACACGTAAAAAAAATTTAATGTCTAATTTGGGTTTGGGCTAGTCCAAAAGTTAGAAATTCAAAAAGTTCAAAATAAAAACCCTAAGAACTAATGTGATTCTCCTTCCTCAATTTCTCTATTTATACTTTGTCATCCACGTCAGCATTACTAGCAGTTACCATCCATACGCAACTACACCGGCAATAAGACTATCAACGATCTTTAAGTTTGTCTTGTTTTGCCACTAGTAGTAGCTACTATTCGTAGAGCTTGGTCATAACAAGTGATTATTTTTTAATCTTTTAAACTCATATGGAGTATATGTTACGTGGCTTTTTTTTTATTTCCTCGGCTACTTATTATGAATCTAGTTAAAACTCGATAAAACATCGGTCAGGTAAAAAGTCGACTTGAAACATTAACGAGCCAAATACCAAATCTATCTAGATTCGGCTCATCGGGTGTCCTTGGCTCCGCCTCTAAACCCATATAAAAGTCTGGTTTTATGATTCAGTTACTCTAACCATGGGCTACTTAGTAGCATAGTGCAGGCTAATATTTGTATTTGGGTCCATGGATTCTTAATCCAGCCCGGGACTCATGGTCTAGATGGTATAAGAAAATGATGGACTTGTATAGTAAGCTTTGTCAGTTAAAGATGTACCCTTCCCAACCATACTCTTTCTTCAACTTCCCGCAAAAATTTAAAATCTTTTTCATTGTACCCAAACTAATAGACCTTGCTTCTCATCTCTCTTTCTCTGCGCAAAACCGACGATACCAACACCCCAACCTCCTTCCTTACCCCACCAACCACCACCCCTTCATCACCATTACAAAAATGGCACCTCCAACTCACCTTCACTCCATTACCCTTGCTTCGGTTAGGGCATTTCATCTAATTACCACAAGGATTCTCAAACTAATTGATGATGGAATCTGGCCTTCCTGTTTGCCATACCTGCAGTGAGCAGGTTGGGTTTAATGCTAATGGAGACCCCTTTGTTGCTTGTCATGACTGTAATTTCCCAATGTGCAACTCTTGTTTTGATTATGAAATCAAGGAAGGTCGCAAACTGTGCTTGCGATGTGGCTCTCCTTACCAAGGTTAATTTCACCTTTGTTCGTCTTATCTTTTTGTAATTTTTGTTAATTTTGTTTGTTTATTTATTTTTAATTCTGATATCTCCAGAGCAAGTACGTGATGATGGTGAAGCAAAGGTAGCTACAATGACATCTGAGGTCACCAATTCTCAGGTATGATTTTGAGACGAAGATGATTCAGATACTAAATAAAAACGTAAAGAAATCCTAGGCAAGTTTTATTTTCTATGTTTTACTGCCTTGGAATCTAAAACTAGAATCCTATTTAGTTTTAGTTTTCTTAATTAGAATATGAATTGGGAAAAGGATTATATTTTAGGCTTATATAACCAAATGATTGTTTGCTTATTTACTTGAGTTTAGAGTTTGGGAGCTTGTGCTTTTGGGATATGTATATGTGCGAGGTTAGGGCATTGTTGTAGATTCACTATTCCATCAAAACAATATAGGGTGAATCTAAATTGTAAGAGAAACTTAGGATTCGCTATTCGAATCATACTATTCCATTCAGCTTTATTTCTAGTCGGATCTTCATCACTGATTATCAAAAACTTCAACAACACTAACTATTAAATCCACTATCCTCTAATCCGATTGTTATTTATCAAGTTATCAACTCAAATCGGTTTCATTCATCATTATCAAGTTGACAACAAGGCAAAAAGAAGAGAAAGAAGCTCAAACTATCCATCTCCACTAAGTTATTAAACAGAGTCCGATTTGTGAATTAGTTTTATTAGGATTGCATTAGATTTGAATTATAAGTATTTGGTTGATATGATTTCTTTTTTAACATTAAAATTGCATTTCTAGATTCATATTTGATTATATTTTGAGTTAAACATTATAAATATTTTACTTTTTAAAATATTATGAATTTGATTCACATTTTCGATTCACGAGTTGAATTTGACAACTGCGGGTTAGGGTGTAATCGGGCCTTATGGATTTTGAGAGAATTTCTCTACTTGCCGATTACTAATGAATTACGTGCCCCTCCTTACCCATGAATATGGTAAAAATTAGTTGATCCACAAAAATATCATGCTATTATAATTGTATTATGCTAATTTCCTGTTACGCATATCAAGTTTATTATAATCACTAACCGATCCAATTCCTAACAAAAACTCATTTTGATTTGTACAGGATGTTGGAATTCACGCAAGACACATCAGTAGTGTGTCCACTATAGATAGTGGTAAGATACTGATTTTTTCAAATAATGTTCATTGCTTATTTCAGCCTTTAGTAAAATTGTACTGTTTTTTCTCCATGAAGAAATGAATGATGAATCTGGGAATCCAATTTGGAAAAATCGGGTTGAGAGCTGGAAAGAAAAAAAGAACAAGAAGAAAAAAGATGCTCCTAAGCCTGAAAAGCAGCCTGCTGAAATTCCAACTGAGCAGCATATGGAAGATAAGCCGTAAGTACAGAAGAAAGTTAACAAATTTAGTTTTCCCAATGACTAAGAGGTTAACCATATATACAATGCTGGTTTTGGCAGGTCTGCAGAGGCTGGAGAGCCACTTTCAGTTCTTATTCCAATGCCACGAGACAAAATCGCACCCTACAGAGCTGTAATCATAATGCGATTGATCATTCTAGGCCTTTTCTTCCATTATAGACTTACAAATCCTGTAGAGAGTGCTTATCCTTTGTGGCTTACTTCTGTTATATGTGAGATTTGGTTTGCATTCTCTTGGGTGTTGGATCAGTTCCCTAAATGGTATCCTGTCAATAGGGAAACTTACCTTGATAGGCTATCTGCAAGGTACACTCCGATGCTAAACTTTCGACATTCTGTTCAAACAACACTAAATCAATCATAGATGTAAATTTGTAAGAGTATATTTTTAACCCCTAAATGTCTCTATGTTGTGAAAGGTTTGAAAGGGAGGGTGAGCCTTCACAGCTTGCTGCAGTAGACTTCTTTGTCAGTACAGTCGATCCGTTGAAAGAACCTCCGTTGATCACTGCAAATACAGTGCTTTCTATCCTTGCTCTAGACTATCCGGTGGATAAAGTTTCTTGCTATGTATCTGATGATGGTGCTGCCATGCTATCATTTGAATCATTAGCAGAAACAGCTGAATTTGCAAGGAAGTGGGTTCCATTCTGCAAAAAGTACTCAATTGAACCAAGGGCTCCTGAGTTTTACTTCTCTCAGAAGATTGATTACTTGAAAGATAAGGTGCAACCTTCTTTTGTGAAAGAGCGAAGAGCAATGAAAGTAAGGACCTTAAATTTGTTGCAAACTCTTGAATACTCGTGTGATTTTGATTTGGGGATTGGATTAGGAATTAGAATTGCGTTCATCATTGCCTTCAATTTTGCTACAGAGAGATTATGAAGAGTACAAAGTTCGAGTCAATGCGATGGTAGCAAGGGCTCAAAAAACACCAGAGGAAGGTTGGACAATGCAGGATGGAACACCTTGGCCTGGAAATAATACGCGTGACCACCCTGGCATGATCCAGGTAACCGACTTATGCAATATATTATCCTGTTAAACCTTTTCTGTTAATTGAAAAATTATTTGACATTGAATCTACAAGGCCATATTCAACCTTCAAAGAGTATGAGATGTTTCATTAATAAGAGTCTCTAATTACAGGTTTTCCTAGGAAACACCGGAGCTCGTGACATGGATGGAAATGAACTTCCGCGATTGGTTTATGTCTCAAGAGAGAAGAGACCTGGCTACCAGCACCACAAAAAGGCTGGAGCTGAAAATGCACTGGTATGTATAATCGTTTAGGATCTGAAGTCGTAAACGTAACTATATATTGATTGATACTTAATATATGCTTTGTACAGGTGAGAGTTTCTGCAGTTCTCACAAATGCTCCCTTCATTCTCAATCTTGATTGTGATCACTACGTAAACAACAGCAAGGCAGTCAGAGAGGCAATGTGCTTCCTGATGGATCCACAAGTCGGTCGAGATGTATGCTATGTGCAGTTTCCTCAGAGGTTTGATGGCATAGATAAGAGTGATCGATATGCCAACAGAAATGTGGTCTTCTTTGATGTAAGATCAAATCCAGCTTAACAGAGATGTGATTTTATGGATAGTCGTCTTGAGTTTTGAAGTTTCTTTCATTTTATTCTCAGGTTAACATGAAAGGACTCGATGGAATTCAAGGACCAGTGTATGTCGGAACAGGTTGCGTTTTCAACCGGCAAGCACTTTATGGTTATGGACCTCCTTCTATGCCCAAGCTGTCCAAGGAGTCCTCTTCCTGTTCATGGTGTTGCTGCTGCCCCAAAAAGAAGAAGCCCTCAAAAGATCTGGCTGAGGTTTATCGAGATGCAAAACGAGAAGATTTGAATGCAGCTATCTTTAATCTTACAGAGATTGATAGTAAGTTTTATTTACGAAGTCAGTTGAATTAACATAGAGAGTTTTTCAACAGCTAAGCTCGCTATGGTTTAACTCCTGCAGACTATGATGAGCATGAGAGATCAATGCTAATCTCGCAGAGGAGCTTCGAGAAAACTTTTGGCTTATCATCTGTCTTCATTGAGTCTACACTAATGCCTCACGGAGGAGTTCCTGAATCTGTTAATCCATCAACACTCATCAAGGAAGCAATTCATGTTATCAGCTGCAGTTATGAAGAGAAGACGGAATGGGGAAAAGAGGTGAACTTTCCACTTATCCAATATGATTTTTTGACAACACCCTTCAACTTCAATTACAATATGATTAAGCTTAGAATGCTTACTCAGTCATCTATTACGTCAACAACTAGGAAACTGTTTTGTTCTGGTATTACTTGTTTCACTTGCTGAAAATTGTATCTGTGATTTATCAGATTGGTTGGATATATGGATCAGTGACAGAGGATATCTTAACTGGCTTCAGAATGCACTGCCGAGGATGGAGATCAATTTACTGCATGCCTTTAAGGCCTGCATTCAAAGGGTCTGCACCAATCAATCTGTCTGATAGATTGCATCAGGTTCTTCGGTGGGCTCTTGGTTCCGTAGAAATTTTCCTGAGCAGACACTGTCCCCTGTGGTATGGTTTTGGAGGAGGCCGTCTTAAATGGCTTCAAAGGCTGTCTTACACTAACACCATTGTTTATCCTTTTACTTCCCTACCTCTCATTGCCTACTGCACACTTCCAGCAATTTGTCTACTTACCGGAAAATTCATCATACCTACGGTAATCTTCTTCTGCCTATCATATTAGAAAGTAATTGCTATGCTATTCCTGTTCTCTTGTGTTTGTGGTCTGCAAAGCATGACACTTTTTTTTGTTACTGATCCAGCTCTCAAACATGGCAAGTATACTCTTCCTTGGGCTTTTTATGTCCATTATTATAACAGCAGTGCTTGAAATAAGATGGAGTGGTGTTGCAATCGAAGATTTATGGCGTAACGAGCAGTTTTGGGTGATTGGAGGTGTTTCAGCACATCTATTCGCGGTGTTCCAAGGATTTTTGAAAATGTTGGCTGGAATTGATACAAACTTCACTGTTACAGCAAAAGCAGCAGAGGATGCTGAATTTGGAGAACTCTACATGGTTAAGTGGACAACGGTTCTCATTCCGCCTACAACCCTTATTGTGGTCAATATAGTTGGGGTTGTTGCTGGATTTTCTGATGCATTAAACAAAGGATATGAAGCATGGGGACCTCTTTTTGGGAAGGTGTTCTTCTCTTTCTGGGTGATTCTCCATCTTTATCCATTCCTGAAAGGTCTCATGGGCCGCCAAAACCGAACACCAACCATTGTTGTTCTGTGGTCTGTGCTGTTGGCCTCTGTTTTCTCTTTGATTTGGGTGAAAATTGATCCCTTTGTTAGCAATCCGGATAACTCGGCGGCCTCAGCAAGCTGCATTTCCATAGATTGCTGAATTTCCATCAAGAGAAGTTGGATTTGATTGTGAATAGGTTTGATCTGTTATAGTATAAGTTTTGAACAAGTTCATATATTGATTTTGTTGGCTGTTAGTTAATATGAGGTATATTGATGTAAAACAAGGAAAGACAGAAAGAAGGAATCAAAATTCTCTTCTGTCATGTCCTATATTCTGTTTACATCTCCTATGATTTTTTTATTTGTTTTGGAAGTCATTGGCCAACATTCTAAAACATTTAGAATAACAAATTACAAGTGTCAGTTGTCGTCGATTCATAATTTGTTCTTTAACCAAAGGTCCAGTGTTCGATCCTCGTTTTTTAAAAAGTAAAAAATTTCCGGCAGTGGGATACCGTACGAGCCAAAAAAAAGAGTGATACAAAAACTATATCCTGAGTATGTAAATTGTAGGAATAAAGAAAAAATTTAACCTAACGATTTTAAAAGAAATAAAGATATGAAATTGTGTCCAGACATTGACAACTTTATAACCAAATTGTGTTTTCTTTTGTACCCACTTACTGTAAGAAGATTCATTCAACTGTCAAATCAGTTTTTTTCCTTTTTCCTGTATGATTGCATCGGACAAGGATTAAAAGTGACATACAGAAAGGCGGAGACTTTGGTTCCGTACGCCAACGGTTAGTCACGTGACCATTTCATTTGCC
The DNA here is from genome assembly GCF_963576675.1 of Euphorbia lathyris. Lineage (NCBI taxonomy): Eukaryota > Viridiplantae > Streptophyta > Magnoliopsida > Malpighiales > Euphorbiaceae > Euphorbia > Euphorbia lathyris. The sequence goes on from NC_088915.1 coordinate 59,821,756, forward strand.
ATTTTGCCCCTCAAATGTTACCTTTTTTCAGGCACTCAGAAGTCAGAAATAGTAAATGAGAAGTGGCATAATCTTTTGATTATTTGGCATGAATAATACTTTGAACGTAATGAAATAAATAAAGTGATAACCTAATGAAAGTGTTTTTCTTGATCTTGAGTATTATAAACAATACTTTTAATCATGAAATATTTTTATTGCGCATGTAATATGTTTAATTTATTCATTTATATATTATATAATATATATGTTTAATGTAATTATAGAGAATGTCCAAATTAGTGAAGATGAGAATCTAGAAATCCATCGATTGTTATTTCAAAACAAGGGAGGGGTTAATACGAGTGTTGTTAGGATCACTATAAAGTGGGTTAACAAGTGTCGTCGTGATATTCCATTTGATGTTGGTAATGGACGAGGAGAGGTTGAGCATGACATCCGGATTAGTGAAGTGAGTGTTAGAGAAGTCTAAGGATATTCAATTCAAAGTCATGTTGGGGTTTTGAAGAGCGCTCAAAGAATCGTTCCAAATTGGATTGATATGTTTTATCAAGACATTCCATTTGAGGTAGACTATCAGCGGAAAAATATTGTGGACAATCTTCAAGTTAGTGAGTGGAGACTAAGAAGGTTCGGGATTGGTCTGTTCGCCATAATGTGGGGGTTTGGAAGAGCATCCAAGAAATTCATGGGGAGTGGTCCAACCAACTTCGTCGAGATATCTCATTTGATACCGGTAGAAAGTGGAAGACGAATGTCAAAGAGGATGAGAACCTGAGGTTAGTCACAAGTCGAAATATGGGATGAAGTTCGTGTGAAGAAGGTGAATCTGCAAGCTTGTGGAATGAGCTTCATGAATTCATTTTGAACCACATTGGTTCGAATTGAGAGCTTTTAGTCAGTTCAAGATCAACGAGTTTCATCCATACTCAACAAGTAACTTGAGGCCAAGTTCTTTTCAAGAGGGAGCGAAAGATTCATTCATCTAGTCAACGATATGTGAGGAGACGAGTGGTGGAAGAAACCGGGTCGAAGGGGAAACATACCAGAGCAAAGAGGATGCCCTTTATGTGAAAAATAGATCTCACACGCCGTGTGGATTTTTAAAAAGGCATCAGAGATTTCATCATCAAACCGACACGCCGTATAGACTACAAAAATGAACAACTATATTTCGAATTAAAAGCATACACGTCATGTGGCTATTCCCACATGTTGAGTGAATCTTTTAAAGAGTCTTACAAATTAGTCTTGCCCCTCACTCCAACTTCTTTCTAATTATAACTTTGTCATCCCTTGTTTATAACCAATGTCGCCACCATATTTACAAGTTTGCTACCTTTTACTCTTATCCTTCCAATTATTCATGTAATTTGGCTTTTTAAAAGTGAAACAGAGAAAAGAAGAAGAAAGGATTTCAATATATCGACATTGCTGATAAAATATCAGCTATTTATACAATTAGAAATAAACTCTAAGGCTAATTACAATATAACTCCTTCAACTATTATTATTCTCTAACACCCCCTCCTCAAGATGAAATACTTTTCATCTTGTCTTTCACAACTGTGTTGTTACTGGGTTTATTTCCATCTGCAGTAAAAGAAGATGAAATGTCAACACTTTGATACAAATGCATTTGATTCAAGGCTGAAGCCATCTGAGCTCCTGTAAGAGGCTTTGTGAACAAATCAGCAAGCTGATTAGCCGAAGTAATATACGGAGTATATAGAAATCCTGCTTCCATATATTGTCGAACAAAATGACAGTCGATTTCCACGTGCTTCATCTTCTCGTGGAAAACAGGATTGGCTGCTATATATATGGCTGCTTGACTGTCACAAAACAATGTGATTGGTAATTGAGGTGCAATATGAAATTCAGCCAACAAATACGTCAACCATTTCAATTCACAAAATGTAATTGACATAGCTCTGTATTCTGCTTCTGCAGAACTTTTGCTAACTGGCCCTTGTTTCTTTGATTTCCAAGACACAAGGCAATCTCCAACAAACACACAATAGCCTGTCATCGATCGTCTAGTAACTGAACACCTACCCCAATCTGAATCACAATAGCCTCTCATTTGAGATAAATCAGAATTGTCTGTGTAATACAAACCCATCGTAACGGTGCCCTTCAAATATTTCACGACATGCCTGGCTGCCTCCATTTGGATACAAGTAGGAATACTCATGAACTGGCTTAATTGTTGTGTAGCAAAAGCAATATCAGGCCTGGTAAAGCCTAAATATAACAATCTCCCAACTAATCTTTTATAGCTCTCTGGTTTTTCATAGGCAGGAGATTCTTCATCTAGCTTTAACCCTGTGGGAAAAGGATTATCAACACTGTGAGCTTCACTCAAACCAGCATCCTTGATCAAATCCCTTATATATTTAGACTGTGAAATAAACAACCCTCTATCAGACCTGGCCAATTCAACACCAAGGAAAATTTTTGCCTCCCCCATATCCTTTATAGTAAAACTAGCATCCAAAGCTTTTTTAACTTCTTCAATTAGCATGATGGAAGTGCCAGTGATTAACACATCATCCACATAGACTATAAGTGCCAAAAAATTCCCATCTTCAGTTTGTTTGGTAAACAAGCAATAATCATGAACAGACTTCACAAATCCCAACTGTAAAAGCTTTTCTGAAAAAGCTTTGTTCCATTGTCTTCCGGCTTGCTTCAAGCCGTACAAGGACTTATCAAGCCTGCAAACAAGGTTACAATTAGAGTTGATATACCCCTCTGGTGGCTGTATATATAGTTCTTCTTCAATAGAACCATGCAAATACGCGTTGTTGATGTCAATCTACTGTATTGGCCAACCATTCGTAGTTGCCACCGCAAGAAACACCCTTACTGTTGTGATTTTAGTGACAGGAGAATAGTTATCATGATAATCTACACCAATTTGATGATCATAACCTCGAGCAACTAATCTTGCTTTGTACCGAGCAACTGATCCATCAAGGGCATATTTAATCTTAAAAATCCACCTGGAAGTAATTGTACGTTTACCAAGCGGCAATTGCACCATTGTCCAGGTTTTGTTTTTCTCCAAGGCCGAAATCTCTTCTGCCATAGCTTTCTCCCATTGAGGTTGCCCTTTTGCTTCTTTATAACTTCTTGGTTCATGCTCTTTACTCATAGAAACCAAAGAAGCTTGATAATGATCGCTGTATTGAATAATATTGTCATCATGAATCACTTGATTGACAACAAAATCTTGTAACCACGAAGGTTTTTGAGTGACCCTGGTAGATCGTCTTGCTGTAATTTCATTTGCAACAACTGGCATATTGTGATTAGTTGTCGGTGAGTCAATTCTGGTAATTGCTGATGAAGGAATTTGTGGTGTATTTTCTGCTGAATAATCGTCATTTTGAGCACTATGATGAGGATCAGGAGGTTGTAAAGGCTGTAAAGAGGTGCTTGCTTCAGTATCAGTGAGACCTTGATCATTATCAAGCGAAGACTGGAACAACATTGATGATGTTAAGGGCCTGTCATGTACTGAAACAATAGTGTTAGACAAAAAAGGAAAAATATGCTCATTGAAATGAACATCCCTGGACACACACAAATGGTGAGTTGCCATGTTATACATCTTCCATCCTTTTTGTCCAGTTGAGAGCCCAACATAAATACACTGTTCTGACCGGTCATCAAATTTCCCTCTCTGAGGATTGTTGTTCAACACATATCCTTGGCAACCAAAAATCTTCAAATCTGTCAAACTTGGTTCTTTTCCATATAACAAAAAATGAGGAGATTTCCACTGCAATACCTTAGTCGGATAGATATTGAGAAGTGTAGTGGCATATAACATAGCTTCACCCCAAAATTTGACAGACAATCCTCCTTGCTTGAGTAATGCCCTCGCTACAGTAGTCAGACTTCTATGTCGCCTTTCAACCACCCCATTCTGCTGAGGTGTGTACACACATGTTTTCTGATGCGTGATGCCATGTTTTGCAAACACTAACTGTGTTGAATGCCCAACAAATTCAGTCCCATTATCACTTCTAACTGTCTTGACTTTAGTATGAAACTGAGTATTTACCATTGTGATAAAACCATCTAGTAAGCTTGACACTTGATCTTTGTGTTTAAATAAAATAGTCCATATCACACGGGAAAAATCATCAACTATAGTCAACATATATCTATCACCACTAATAGATGTTTGTTTATAAGGCCCCCAACAATCAACATGAATCAGATCAAACACTTGCAAGGTCTTAATGAAACTTAATCCAAAAGAATTTCTAATTTGTTTAGCTCTTAAGCAGATATCACAATCAGCAAAACTAATAATAGAACTCTTAGGCAAATTGAAAACATGTGATAATTTCTCATGTGAGATATGCCCTAAACGTTTATGCCATAATTCGACATCAACATTATTATCTATAACAGATAAAGACAAATCAGTTTGGCTTACAACTTTCTGAATTACATTCCTATCAAAGGAATCTTTAGCAAGATAATACAGCCCTCTCTTCAATCTTCCAACTGCTAATCGTTGATTAAAATTTCGGCCCTGCAAGATACAATATGTGGTCCAAAAACATACTGAGACACCTTGATCTTGTAGTAGTTTACTAACTGACATCAAATTGTATTTGAATTTGGGAACATAAAGCACATTCAATAATTTGAAATTCTCAGTAAATAATACTTCTCCTTGATGACTGACTATTTGAGCCTCACCAGTTGGTAAAAATACTCTCTTAGGGACATCTAATTTGACTATATTCCGCAATAAACCAGCATTATATGTCATATGAGTTGTTGCTCCTGAATCAATTATCCATTCATCAATGCTAAGAGAACTTAAGCAAGAACTGTTACCTGCACATGCCCCTGCAAATGCTGAAAACTCTTGTGGAAGATAGTCCTGTGTTGTTTTCCCTTTGAGTATCCTCTGTACTTCTCTCTGCACTAGTTCTTGTACAGATTCTTTCTTAGCAGAACTTCCTTCACCTTCTTCAAAATCATCTACTGGAGAAAGCTCTTGTTGCTCATGAGACATATGTGCCTGATGATTAACTGGAGCTGGACCTGTAACTCTCTTTCCTTTAAACCAATCAGGATATCCTTTAATACGGAAACACTCACTCTTCTCATGTCCTCCTTTCCTGCAATAAGAACAAAATTTCTCCTCCTTGCTTTTCACCGAGGAATTAGCATTATTACCCCGATTACCGTAATTGCCACCATTATTAGTACGATTGACGTTTCCAGTTTTTTGATTGCTGAAATTTCGATTTCCAGTTGTTAAATTCACAAAATCATTATGAATAGAAGCAATGGAATTAGGATTTCTCTGCTTTTCGATACGTATAAGCATCGAATAAGCTCTGTTAACTGGAGGTAGAGGATCCATCAACAATATTTGATCTCTCACATGATCAAACTCTGGATTTAATCCAGATAAAAATTGCATAAGTTGCTCTTCCTGGACCTGTTCCTGTACTAATTTCCTTGCCTCACAAGAACAAGCAATTGGAGGCTTCACAATAGCATATTCATCCCACATTCGTTTCATTTTATTGAAGAAATCAACCAGAGACATACCTCCTTGATTCAAGCTACAGATCTCTCGACGCAATTGAAAAATCAATGGTCCATTACTCTCGCCATATCGTTCCTCCAGTTCCGTCCATAATTTTCTGGCTGTTGGTGCATACAAGAACACATCGGCTAAATCTCTGGACATCGCATTTATAATCCAGGAAAAACAAGATCGTTCTCCCATTTCCACTTCTTGTATGCATCTGAGGTCTTATCTGCTGGTTCTTCATCTTGAAGAATATGATTTGACTTGCGTTTGGCGCTCAGAGCGAGCAACATCGATCTCCGCCATGGTATGTAATTAGATCCATTCAAAATCGTGCTGATAATAACAAGTCCGGGATTGTCATTGCTATTGTTGACAGTTGATGAATTCGAGTTTGAATTCATCATTGAATCGCCTTCTCCTTCTCTGGAATCTGAATCGCGATTGTTAGTGGAATCGCTACTTTCAGATCTCCCTTCAGGTTCACTCAAATCTTCTTCTCGTATATTCTGACTGGAATTCAACGCATCAACATACGATTTGCGCTTTCTAGTCATGAGAAATCTTTGTGATGATCATCAAAGGATCTGCCATTGTTGCTCTGATACTATAAAAGTGAAACAGAGAAAAGAAGAAGAAAGGATTTCAATATATCGACATTGCTGATAAAATATCAGCTATTTATACAATTAGAAATAAACCCTAAGGCTAATTATAATATAACTCCTTCAACTATTATTATTCTCTAACACTTTTATATAATTTTTCATCTCTTTCTTTATAAGAAGTAACTTTTTATCAATCAATCAAAATTATCACTTTGAGAGCTTTGTTTAGGGTTCATCCCTTTAACAATGAAGATTTTACCGTTTTTGCAGATTTAACTAGTAAAATATTAGGATTGACTCCTTCTAGTTTAGCTAGGAAATAAACTTCTTTGTTAATTTAAGATTAAAATCAATTCGTTCGTCACCGATACTTATCAACTTCCTTCCATTACTTTTTACTAAAATCAAGAAGTTAATATGTAAAAATGATAAGGAAACGTAATAGGGAGGGAACCAAAATCTACAAGAAGATGGGTTCGTGAAACTAAAATAAATAAAAAGGCACATGCATATGCATATACATGCTTCCAATCAAAGTTACAAATTTGTATGGCAATATTCCTTGGGTTGGGGCTACAATCCTATCCTATCCTTGTATTTTAATTCACAAACATATGAATATGAATGAATGAAATCACATGAAAAAGAAAAGGACTACACATAGTCTAGTATAATAAGGAAAGAGCTGGCAGGCACTTCAAACATTAAACAAATAAAAGTTACGTAATTACTTTATCGTGTCTTATAATAGACTCCACACCTTTTTCTTTCTAATTACTATAAACTCATCAAACTTTGTTAAACTTCCATGCCTAAAGTGGAATTTTTTTTAACTGTTTTTAGAGTAAAATTGCTTTGGATCACCACCTTCACCTTTAGCCTAATCCACTATTTACAATTATGTCTTATTACTTATGTTGCCATCTTTCTCTTATTTCTATGGCGGACCCACCTTTTAAAGGTTGTGACTAAAGTTTTTGGTCTAACCTCTTCCCAGCCTTTTAAACTTGTAACTTTTTTTTCATTTAGCCATCTAAACTTAGAGTGTTCTTATTTAACCATTTAAACTCAATAAATGAGATACATTTAGCTTTTATAAGCCTACATGACACTTACTTGTCACTTGTTGCCTTCTCAGCCCCTTAAACTTGTAACTTTTTTTCATTTATCCACTATAACGGTAAAATTTCACCACTTAAAGTATCACGAAAACCCTCAAATCCGGGAAGATTGTTTTATGGATGTCCAAATTATGGGGTTAGTTGTTTAATAACTTAATTGGTTATGATAAATTAATAACTGCATTTGATGAATTGCTAATTTTTTAAATTTTGATTTGGAAAAAGAGGCCAAAAGAGTTACAATATTTGAGTTTAAGTGGCTAAATGGGAAGATCTAAAGTTAAAGTGGCTAAATGAAAAAAAGTTACAAGTTTAAGGGGTTGGGAAGGGATTAGGCCTTGAGTTTAAATGGCTAAATGAGAAGACCTAAAGTTAAAATGGCTAAATGAAAAAAGTTACAAGTTTAAGGGTCGGGAAGGGGTTAGGCCAAAGTTTTTTAAAGTCACTTAAGCTCGGTTCTTTTTTTATTGAAATTAAGTGTTGATCCATAAAATAATTCTTTTTATGTAAATAAAAAGCATGTAGTTAATGTTTAGAATAAAGTTCAATTAAATAATTAAAAGAAAAAAATAATAATTTTGGGTAGGTCTCCTTGGGAGTTCGTTTCGGTCTATCTGGCTTCTCCAAACGTGCACCGAGCTGCACCAAAAGCTAACCCACGAAACCTAACACCCTACTTACACCTGTGCCTAACCATAAGCTATTATAACCACAAATTAGTTGAATGAGGTGGCATGAAAGTTAGGGAAGTTATGAAAAAGTTAGTGGTAGTTAGTGGAAGTTATGGAGGTTATACACTTGTCAAATGGTGAGCAATTTAGAGAAAATTAAAGAAATTAGGTTGAATTATTTACCTCAAATGCCACAACAAAATGCTATAAATAGACATCCAATCATTCATTAAAACTCACGCATTCAACAGATCAAAAACCCCTTCCTAAAGGTTTCTTCCAATGTTCTCTCTTTGAGTTATTAGTTCTTAAGTTCTTAGTTTTGTTCTTTCAGGTTCTTAGTTCTAATTCCTTTTTCTAACTTGTTTTAGCTTTAATTCAAGTTTTTAATAGCTTCTTTTCAAGTTTTTTCCATTTAATTTAGCATTCCTAAGCCTAAAGTTCTCAATTCCTTAGCTAGAATCATTTTCCAAATTAATTTTTTCAGCTCTTGTTATAATTCGTCCAGTTATTTTCCACTCCCGATTTCGTCTATTTAAAGTCTGTTTTTGTCTTCGATCCCTTCTAAACATTTGTTCTTGATTTCCTGAAGTTAAATTTAGCATTTCGTTTCGCTTGATTCCGTGTTCGGAAACCAAACACTATAATAAATTATCACTTGCACCACAGTTAAAATCGTGGCACAAGTACAATATATTCGTTCTTGGCCTAATACATAAATAACCCCCTGAACTTGTCCAAATGTTGCAACTGCCTCCTCCAACTTTCAATTGTAACAATTTACCCATCAAACTTGTCCAATTGTAAAACAGAACCCCAAATTGTTAACACGGACTGCAATTGAAGAAACACGTGAAATACAAAAGCCGCAAACGCTCGTGGAATGTGATAATCAGATATTTGGACCCAAAAAAATCAGTATTTAAGTAATCAAATCCTCAATTCTTCAACTTATTCTTCTTTTTGTTATTCATATTCGTGTTTTAGTGATTTCTTGATTTAAAGTTTTGGGATATTATGGGGGCAAAAATGTGTTTATGTGGAGAAATAGCTCCATTTGAGATTTCATGGCATGATACGAATCCGGAGAAACATTTTTACGGTTGCTTCAAGTACGGGGTAAAAAAAATCCCAATTTGGGATTATTTTTTTATAATTGGACAAGTTTGAGGGGTAAGTTGTTACAATTGAAAGTTGGGGAGAGGAGGCAATTGCAACATTTGGATAAATTCAGGGGATTATTTGTGTATTAGGCCTTCATTCTATTATATAAGTCATCATATAATGTTTCACATAAATTAAGAAATATAATTAAATAAGTTTGTTAAAATTTCTGTTAGATATGGATAAAATTAACATTGTTTGATAACATTACGAGTTACATCATTTTGTACGTTAATAATAAATGTGCACTTTCCAAAAACGATACTTTATCATCCCAATTAATTATAATTGAGTGGCTTAATGTGTATAAATTGAAAAGATACGAGGAGCAGATTGTGTTTTTACCTTAGTGCAAGTGGTCATAAATTGATGGGCATGAAAGTAAGTAGTCTTAGCTGTCCACGCTGGCAAACAAAATCTTGTGCTCTTCACTTTCTTCACACTTTCAAACAACAATGGAGATTGAACACTGAATCTACTGACCTTCATATATCTCTCATACCCTCACCTCCACTTCACACTTTCTCTCCATAATGTTACCTTCTCCATTACCTCCTAAGCCACCATTCTTCCTCCTTCTCCTCCTCCTCCTCTCCACCGCCGTTAAAGCTGCCACCCCTAAAGCAGCCACCACCGCTGCTTCACCCACAAGTTCAGCCACTCCTTCTCCTACCTCTGCTCCTGCTACTCCTACTCCTTCTTCTTCTACTCACTCCACTTTAGACCCTAAACAGCTCAGAGCTCTGCAATCTCTGGACATCCCAACTGCTAGAGACCCTTGTTTACAACCTTCTCCTCACAACTCTACCATATGTGATTCCTCTTCTCCTTTTCGCCATCTCATTTCTCTGCAACTCTCTAACTGCTCCTCTGATCTTTCTTTCTCTTCTACTGCTTTAAAATCACTATCCACTCTTCAATCTCTTACCTTTACCAACTGTCCTGTTTCCCCAATTCGTTTCCCTTCAGATCTTGCCCTCTCTCTTCATTCTTTCACTTGCATTCGCTCTCTCAAACGCCTCACTGGTGTCTGGCTCTCTCATTTTCTCAATCTCACCGATCTTACTGTAAGTAATGTGCCTGTTAATGCTACTGGTCTTTATGTTGTGTTTGGTAATATGCATAAGCTCAAGTCTGCTACTATCTCTAATGCTAATGTTACTGGATATATACCCAAACATCTGCCTCTTAATCTTACCCATGTGGATTTTTCTGGTAATGCGCTCAAAGGAAGAATACCGAGTTCGATTTCAATCCTTGAAAACCTTGAAAGGCTCAATCTTTCCTCCAATGCTCTTACTGGTGAAATACCCCCAAATTTTGGTGACTTGATCTCGTTAAAGAATGTATCTTTGAGGTCTAATTCGCTATCTGGTTCAATTCCTGATTCAATGTCAGCAATTCCAGGTCTGGTTCATGTTGATCTGAGTTCAAATCAGTTCAATGGAACAATACCAAGATTTTTTGCAGAAATGAAGCAATTAAGGTACTTGAATCTAGCCAACAATGAGTTCCATGGAGTTTTTCCTTTCAATGTTACTTTTTTGAAGAGATTGAGTGTGTTCAAGATTGGAGGAAACAGTAATTTATGTTACAACCATACAATTTTGTCATCAAAATTGAAACTTGGAATATCTCCTTGTGATAAGCATGGGATGCCAATGTCACCACCACCAGCAAAAGAATCATCATCAGCAGATAGTGAGAGTGATTCATCAGATTATGATGATAGTGACGAGGATGATTCAGAGAACAAGGGAGAGAAACATCATGGGCCTAATAAGGTTGTTCTTGGTATAGCAATTGGACTCTCTTCTATAGTTTTCCTCATTGTTTTCCTTATACTTATCTCAAAAAGGTGTGGCTGATTGGGAAGGTAAGAGCTTTTAGAATAGTGAAAATTGAATTAGTAGAGATGAGTTCATTGTTTAATTTATTATTATTATACATATAATTATGGAACAGTAGCTGTAGAGTAGAAACATGATAAAAGGAATGGAGGGGAAATCATTGTTTTGGTGTGTTATGTTATCAATTTGGACTGTATTCATTTTTTCAAAGCTTGTATTGGATTATTGAGTGTTGCAGAAGGGGGAAACTAGGTTCATCACATCCATTATCTACTTTTCTTCAGTTACTCAATTCTCACTTGTTCTAATTTGGAGACTACCTTCATTTATATGATTTTGTTTGTTGTTAGTAGAAGAGTATATGCATATTATTGTCCCCATTTAATCATTAGATCTTCTGCACAATGGAAAGAAATATAATTGAAATCTTGGGATGTTTACTTCTTAAATTGTTAAGGCGGAGACGGAGATATTCTAGGTCAATCCTAGTGTCAAGTCCCGGGGAGGATAGTTCCTCCCTCCTATAATGTTTCTTATGCCAAGTCTAGACCCAGGAGCAGTGAACGTTACAATGTTTCATTCACCACTGTCCAAATGCCTTGTAGTTAGACACTGTGTACTTGTAGTTAGACAGGAAATTGCAAAATTTGATGATGATTGGTAGGAAAAAGTCAGCAGCTTCTTTTGTCTTGTGCCTATTTAGCATTTTTCGATCTGAATGGATTTTTCCTATGAGATATAATTTTTTGTGGCAGTTGTGGCTAAAGATAGATAGTTCACATGTGATTTTATACACATCCTTGTTCTAAAGGACTGTCTGTAACCGATGTTTGTTTCAGTAAACATAATGGGATTGTATTGACACCATTTCTTAATGTACAGTAGGCATAAGGTTGGTTATAAAAGGATAATGAATCCTAGCTAGTTGGATGAGAGAATAAAAATAGATATCCAACCACCATATAGCTGTGTGTGTCCAGGTATAACAATACTGAAACTGAACTGAACCCACCACCCCATGTGGGTCAATTGCTAGTTTCGAGGGGTGGGTTGGGGAAGTTTTCAAGATTGGTATTCCCATTTCAAGTATATTTCTTACCATTATTAATGGGGAAAATTTTAAAACTCCCTTAAATGAGGTCCATCCATTTAAAAACAACTTACATATTTAAAACTATTTCGTTATGAAATACTCATAGGATCCGTTTGGTATGCCGTAATGCAATGTAATGTAATCAAGGTCGTAATGTAATCAAAGTTGTAATGAAATGGAATGGAATGGTAATTCTATTACCATGTTTGGTTGACAATTATGATGTAATGTAATAACCATTACAATATTTATATTTTCCTAATTAAATGTAATCATAAAATTTTATTTACATAATTAAAATCGACGAAAAACATGAAAAGCACGAAAAATGTGAAAAATCGAATCGAAATCAAATACAAAATTAGATTAACCGAAATCAATAAATTAGTATATAGTTTTCGCTTTTTCTTGTTTTTTTTTACATTTTTCTCGTTTCTTTTAATTTCCATTTTCAACAATTTTCACCGTTTTTTTAATTTCCATTTTGCGACATTTTTCACCGTTTTTCTATTTTCTCTTTTTTCATTTTTCGCATTTTTTCGGTTTTTCGCATTTTTTTTTCATTTTTCTCGTTTTCAATTTTCATGTTTTTCTACTTTTTGAGACGTGAGTAGGGGTGTGCATCGGTTCGGTTTAAACCACATATCGAACCGAGTGAATTCGGTTTTTCGATTCGGTTTTTTTAACAATTCGGTTCAGCATCGGTTTTAATTTTAAGTGTATTTCGGTATTCAGTTCGGTTTGACAGAAAATGTTAAAAAAAAAAACCGAACCGCACCGAATTACACATATTTTACCTTTATATATATATATATATATATATATAAGTTTAGTTTTTTTTATTATTGTTGAGATAATAATCCAATATAGATATATTTTGGAAATATTTCAATTTTTGTTGTTGTTGAGGTAAATTTAATGAGAAAATATAGTGATTTTTATTTGTTATTTGTTATTTTTAACTTAATTTTTGTTCGGTTTAAACCGAACTGAACCGCATATTTCGGTTCAGTTTTAATTCGATTTTACCTATTATCCGGTTCGGTGTCGGTTTGAATTATTTTGATCATTTCGGTATTCGGTTTTTTTTTTATTCGGTTCGGTTCAGTTTTGTACCGATGCACACTCCTAGACGTGAGATTTGAGAAATTAGAGGTTAGATGACAATGTATTGAGAATTCAAGTCATTTTTCTATGTAATTGGGATTACAATATTTCTTCAACAAAATTTAACTCAAGGTTTTCTCATTCCATTACAATGAAATTGTAATATGTAACCAAACATGGTAATGAGCCTTCAATTTAATGGTCATTCCATTACGAAGGTCATTATGTCTTACCAAACGGCACCATAATATTTTTCATATATATATAACAACTTAGTCAAATTGTTACTCTTTCTTCTTTTGCTCTCTCTTCTTTACAGCTCTCTCTCTCTCACTCTTCCTTGCATTGGAATCCTTCATTTTAATACCTCAATCCAAGTCCAAACTTTTTCATGTAAGTATTATATTAATTTCACATATATAAATCCATTTGAACTTGTTTATGTTGTGTTTTTTAAGTTGGAAATTGGAAAAATCTGTATTTCAAGTTAGTTTTGGGTAACCCGATAGCTTCGCAAATTCTGATTTTTCTTTCCAGAATCGTAATCCGTGAAGATTGAGTGCATCCTGAACACATAACTACATTCGTATAATATGCGAATTCGTAGTCTTTGCAGATTTATGAAATGCGAAGACTGGGATTTCGCAGGTTGATAATATGCGAAGACTGCGAAGTATATGTAGTTTGTTTGCTTTTGTTTGGTTTATTTCATTGTTTGACACACTATATTTTGGTTTTCTTGTTGTTTATCTTTGGTAGCAATATGTCAACCGACCTTTTTTTGTGATCGTGTGGAATGACCAATGGAAAACCATTGGAAAAACCATCACATAGAAGGGAGGGTGAATCGAAGTTGCTTCGGCTGTAATCGAAAATCAACTTTGAAATGCTTCAAGAGAGAGTATACACTTTTGCACGTGTTGATCCAACATCATTTGACGTACGTATGACTATGCAAACTACATTCGGTCCAAACAAAGTTCCTGGAGTAGTAGTTCCTATTGTTGATTCAAGTGATGTTGAGTGCTTCATAGAGTATTGTCAGATGAATCCAAGTGATGTTATCCCACTATATGTTAATTTTGATTCATGAACAATCCAAGCGCAAGCTATGAAAACAGAGAATTCAAGTTGTGATGTCAATGTCATCGTTGAAGTGGACATAACCGCTGAAGTAGACACAACCGTTGAAGTCCGAACTGATCGGTCAGGAAAAGAAAAGATCACTGATTTCAACCTTGCATCCAACCTTGGTTTAGATGATATTAGCTCGAATCCGGTTTATTTTTCGGAAGAAATGACGTACGAAGAAGACATTTGAGGTCATTTTGATACAGAGAAAACAGTAAACGGGTAAATGATGAACAACCTATCCCTTGAAAACAATCTCATCGCGAAGCTGTTCCCCAAAGCAATGTATTATATATGAGGCGGATGATGTAGAAAGAATAAGAAAGAGGACTGATCCATCTCGATGGCTCCTAGTGGTCCATGATGCACCTAAGCTTCCTATTGAAGCTAGTGCATCAAAAGGGGTTGTCGGTTTAAAGGTGTATGACATATTCTCAAATAAACGAGCATTGCAAGATGCACTGGAAAAATACGTAGTTAAGAACAGGTTCGAATAGAGAGTGTACAAGTCTAACAAGTCCATGTTTGAAGTTAGATGTAAGCATGATGAGACATGTAAATGGCGTGCTAGAGGTATTGTGATACCTTAATTCCGATATGTTTAGGCTCCAAAAAATGGATACAATGAACAAACACACATGTGCCAGAGATCAAATGTTACCACATCACAGTCAAACGGGGAAACGAGTTGCTGACGTACTACTTGCGGATAAGTTTGATCCCGATGATAGAGTGTATAGACCAAAGGACATTGTGAAAGATTTTGAAAAAGTGTATAAAATCAACTTGTTTTACATGCAAGCTTGGAGAGCAAGATGTTGGGCGTTAGAAGATTCGAAGGGTTCACCGGAAGAGTCATTTATGTTGTTATCGGACTACTGTGAGACCTTGAAAAAATGCAATCTAGGTACAGTGACACATATTCAAACCGACGATAATGATATCTTCAAGTACTTTTTTCTAGCGCTTGGTGTTGGTGATTCTCCGTAAGTGTACGGTTTGCACGTCTAAGTAATAAAAGATGTCGATTCCACAGGGAACATTTGATATTTTGATTAAAAGATTACTGTTTTGAATAAATTCGTTTTCACTTAAGGTAAATAGAAAATCATTATTTGTTAAATGTTCTCTAATTCTAATTACAGAAATTAAATCTAAACTACAACTTGTTGTCCTAAAATGTGAACACTAGCAAGTGCACTAGGTACAAGTAATAAAGTGTAAGTAAATTATCGTATCCACAGGGATAGAACAGTTGAATATAATTATTTAAAAGGATGAGAACGGTCAAGTTTAAAGGTAACTAATCACTTAAACTGAGTTGGTGTTGATTTGATAAAATAAAAAGATAAAGGAAGTTAAAAAGAAGTTTAATTACAGATTCGGGAAGAACAGGTATACAGCAAGCACAGAAATGATAGTGAATAGACACTCTGCTCCTTGTTCATTAAGTAGAAACAGCTTTGGCTTACGGTATCTTTCACGAAAATCGGTTGAGTCAGGTGTCCCTTGTTCCCAACGTTCTTTAAAAACAATCAAAATAAGTCCCCTTGATATTAATATATCTCTAAGCTTTAAGAACATGAAAGCATTTAACTTGAACAATTAAAACCCTTAACATTTAATCAATTACGTCTCCGTTTCATGATTAAATGTGTTTAGTGAAAGTTCAGTTTCACAAAGAGAGTCTCCTCGTAATTGCTCCACTAAGAAATAGGTTAGCTACTCCTATTTAACTTTAATTACTCACTGAACAGTCAAGCTAAGTATACTTAATAAATTTAGAGAGAAGTAAACCTGCTCCCTTACCTATTCCTGCACAATTGCATGCTTGTTAATTAAATTACTCACTCATAATTGAATGAGGCAAAACAAAAATAATAAAGAAGAACAAACAATGCATTAAAAGAACTAGAATCAAAATTACACACTAAAGATTTAGATCTAAAATCTGAATGCCCCAAAACATAAAACAAAGGCTTTTTAAATAGCCTAAGGTTCAGCAGAAATTATTGTTCTAGGTACATTAAAATATTCAAGATATGGTCTGTCAGACTGTTCTGACAGACAGAGAGCAGTCTGCTGAACAGTCAGACAGCCCATGCTGTATTATTTTCTTCCACAATCATGGCTATTCTTCAGGAAATTTAATTTCTTCTTCAGGAAAGATCTCTAATAAATCAGGAAAGATTGATAATCCACATTTTTTGGTCCATCTTTCATCCGACCAATTGTTCTCAGTCATTCCTAGTTGTTCTTCTCCTTTAAGCACTTGTTTCCTCTTGCGCACAGCATGAGCTCTTTCACTGAACAGGCAGTGACCCTTGAACATGCAGAATATGTTTTTCTCTAAATTCCTCTTTGATCCTTGGTTCTCCATTTTGGTCTTTTTGCTCCTCCAAAATATCAATTCCACTCCAATTAAACACAAGTGATCTACCAATGTCCTCTTTCTTCAATCTATAGAAAAATCACTTAAAATTCCCATTAATAGCTTAATTATCCAATTAAATCATGAGAATTAAGGGGTAAAAATAAATATAATATACACATATCACAACTTATTCCAAAGTTAATTCATGCTAAGCCAAAAACACAACTTTAAACTTTGCTTTGTTTAAAATAAATGTAATAAATTGTCAATTGATTCAATTAGAAGAATTGAACTGTTATCAATCTTTTCTTTCGATCTTAGACTGAAAACATTAATCAAATTTGGAATCTAAATCCGTTCACTCGAATTACTGCAATGACCAAATCTAAAACTGAATTTGCTTAAGTGTTCAATAAGGTTTGCATGTTCGAATACCAAACTTCTTTCTAAGCATTTTTCCATGAAAACACCAATTAATATTACTTAAAGAATATTGTTAAATCAAACTTTAAGTAAAACAAAGTAAAGATGGAATTGAATTAAAAGATATATTATTAATGTGAATCATAAACATCACAAGTTTAACAGAAAAGAACAGAATCGAAATGCATAAGAACAAAGTGAGAATTCTGGATTGTCAATCCTTTACTCTACTTCATAGGTTTGTCACGCCTTGGTTCGCCTTCAATTCTTGATCTTCTCGTTGAGTCTTCGAAACAGAAATCTTTCGATCAACTTCGAAGCATAAACTCAACTTTGGTAAGCCTAACTCTAAGTACAAGAAATCCTAATGTATGTAAATAATAATAAAAATGTGTAACTCTTGTGTTTAACTATTTTCTACAGAATTTTTCCTCCTTTTATAATCTCTAAAATGTCTGCTGGAAAGGCATGTCCGTTGGTGAAGAGTAGGCTCGATCCGGATGAAATGATGCATCACTTGGATGAAGATAAAGGTGGAAAAATGCATGAACTGCTTGCTGACGCGTCCGAGATTCAAGAATCTCGATCGCGACACAAGAGGGAGAGAGGAAGGTCAGCGCGCGCTTCCTTCACCAGCGCGTGTCTCTGTCGAGATTCTAGTAATCTCGACAGTGACAGAGACTTGCTTCTTGTCCTTGGCGAATTGTTTTAGCTTCTCGGACGCGACTTCCAATTCTCGGACGTGATTTTACTTGAAAGCTTGCTATCTTGCTAAATTTTAATCCATTTTTGTTCCAATTTAGCTTTTTCCAAATAATTAATACCTTGCAAACAAATATCAACTATCCACGTGAAATCTTTTCAAAATAAAGTAATTAATACACAAATTACATGAAATCAAACACAATTATGCATGTTAAATTAAGTGTATTTTGGACTTATCACTTGATCATTCACTTAGAGCTTTTAAAGAACACATTCGTCATGTTATTTGTGTTGATGGAACATTCTTAAAAGGTAAATATCCCAGTTAATTGTACATTGCAGTTGACAAATATGGTAATAACTAGATTTATCCTATTACTTTTGGAGTTGGACCAAACCAGAGCAAATAGGCATGGACTTGATGTATAAAATCAACTTGTCTTACATGTCCTGTTACTATTGGTTAATAAAACAAAGTATAGTTACTTTGTTTTAAACAAAGTAACCATAGAATAACTTCACAATCTATACTATCTAAATCAAATTTATCTAATATTAATTAAATTATAAACATAAAACATATTTTAAAACAAAATTTAAAGACTTAGAGCCCAAATTACCCCTAACCTATATATTGAAAATCAATTAGGTCCCTAATTTGTTAAAATGGCCAATTAAAACCAAACCTATCATGAAATCTCCAATTGGGTCCCTTCCCCAAAATTTGTAAGTAATGCTGTTAATGGACTTTTAATTTAATATTATTTGAACATGTGAGTGTCAGAGATTAATAATAAGATCTATGATTGAGCCTTAACTATAAGCCCAAGCTTTTAGTTAAGGCTCAATCATAGATCTTATATTAATCTCCGACAACCAATTGAACTAAAAGCTCGAGCTTATAGTTAAGGCACAATCATAGATCTTATATTAATCTCCGACACACCCCCACAGGGTGTCGTGAAACCGATGTTGGAGATTAATATAAGATCTATGATTGAGCCTTAACTATAAGCTCGAGCTTTTAGTTCAAACGGTTTAATGACATGGTATCAGAGCCTCGAGGACCAAACTGTCGAGGGTTCGAGTCCCGGTTACGTCTCCCACCGAAGCAATCATGTAATCACCACTGCATGGAGAAATATGAAACATAGTTTCTTTCTTAGGTGTCGTTTGATTCACGGAATAGAATGAAATATAATAGAACAATTATTCTTAAGGAATAGAATAAGAAAGAAAAAATATATATTTCTATATTTGGTTGATGGAATAATTAAATTTTTATTCAAAATACAACATTATCCTCAAATATAAATTTTTTTTTGTTCTTTTAAAATTTTAACTATTACCATCAATATTTCTCTTGAATTTCTAATTTCTATGCAAAAATTCTCTATTCTTAATTTTTTTTGGCTTAATTGCGATTATTTATGACAAGAGAGAAGTTTAGTATTAATACAAAATGACATATAAAAAAGAACAAAATAAAAAAACTAAAACGTCGTATATTTAAAAATGGAGGGAGTATATATTAAATATTTGAATAATTGATGGTCACCTATGGCCACTGAACTTTACCCATTTTGCATTATGGCCACAGAACTTCAATTCTTAACGGTATGACCACTGAACTTTACATTTTTTTTAACACTGGTGGCCTCTCAATTTTAACTAACTCCTCAAAATAACCGTTAACGACCTCAAAATGAAAATATTCAAGAATTAAAGTTGTTTCGGAATGACATTTACCATCAAACCACATTTTTTATTTTCTAAAATCACATTTTTTTGGAGCTTTGTCTCTCTAAAAATTTACTTTTTCTCCTAACTAAACAACATCAAAATGAAATTTTTCAAGAATTAAAGTTCATTAGAATATCATTAACTGACCAAATTTTTTATTTTGAGGCCGTCAACGATCGTTTTGAAGCATTGAATGGCCGTCAATGTTAAAAAAATGTAAAGTTCAGTGGTCATACAGTTAAGAATGGTAATATGATGGCTACAATATTAAAATAGATAAGATTCAGTGGTCTTGGATAGAATAGCTTTTTTTTTTTTTACAAAGGGGCTTAAACATTTAATAAAAATAAATTCATAATGTCAATGAAAAAAATTATATCCAAAATATATATTCAACTAATACTATTATGTATTGACATTTAAGTGAAATGAAGCGATTGATATATTTTGGTGAAAGGATAGACCGTGTACGGTTTTGATCACATGGATTGATAATAGCCACCATAAAACATGAAGGACTAAACTGAAGATATTCCCTAACGAAGAGGGCTTAAGGGGAAAAAAGGCTCGCCTCCAAGATGTATATGGCGTACAAATAGAAATACGGCGTCATCTTGAGTATTCCTTGTTATGATCCGCCACACAACTCGTAGTTGGAAATATGGTGTCGTTCCGCCCGGAAAGAGAAGGAAGGGATCCGCCCCATATGGCGATCCGCCCTTAGAAGAAACGAATGACTATACGGCATAACTCACTAGCATTAAACTAGCATTAAAGATATCTCAAAACCTGCCAAAGCTTGGAGGTTAGAGAAGAGAGTTAGATTGCATTAAAGAAGGATTACTCTTCATTAAAAGAGCATTAAGAGAAGGTTATTACAGTTATCACTCGAATCTGTATAAATAGTCTTGTAACATGATAACAGAGGTAAACTTACACACTCTTCTTAGCTTTGCTTTGTCATTACAGTTTATTCTTTTAAGAAGTTTACTGACTTAGGCATCGGAGTGCCCCCGACCGATCCCAACGACGCCTCACAGGGACGCTCTACGATGTTGCTAAATCTACACAATATCATGGATCTTAATGACCATGCACTATTTGGTCATTTACCATTAGATCTAGGTTTATTAGAATCATAAGGTGGAGATTCAAAACATCATTCGGCTTAGATTTAATAAGCCCAGATCTAACGGTGAATGATCAAATTCATATGGCCATGTAATGCGTCTTTGGACTCCAATTCCTTGCCGGATATTCCTGAGACCGTGTAATGCTAGGAAATATGGAGAGAGAAAAAAAAAGGCAATGTATGCAAGTAGAAAAATGTTTTAATTTGTATTCTTTTTAAGTTATATAATAGTCTTTTTTTTAGGAAAAAAATAAATAAAAGTTATATAATAGTCTTAATTTATGATATTATGAAATTTGTCAATAAAAAATGCATAATACTCATTTTATCTCCAAACTAAAACTTCAAAATCAATTAGGATTTTAAACTATCAAAATCATTAATTAGGTTGTTGAGTTAACAAAAAACCATCAATTGAATCTTTATCCTATACTAAAATAAAAAAACTGTGACGATTTGATTAACCGTAATGATTTGTGTATTGGCTCAAAATGGATTTGGAGAACGAAATCTAAAACTGTTCAATTGAATAATTTTCGATAAAAACTTCATCAACGATTTTTGTTTTATTCAAAGACCGGATTAATGATTCGATAATTTAAAATCTTAATTGATTTAGAGTTTTAGTTTGGAACTTATGGCATAAAAAAAATAGTTGATTCTTTTTCACTTCACTGTTTTTGTCATATATGATAATGATATTGTGTAAGGCTAGGTGCTTGATAATAATAAAAAGAATTGAAAATTGAGAGACTCAATCAATCATTTGAATGTCACAAAATGATGAAGGTGTTGCCCCCACAAACAAAACGGTACCGTTTTTTAGTTTTTTTTATATAAAAAATTCTTATAATTTCACAATAAATATAATAAGAAAACAACAAGATCTATAAAGAGAATAAATGATTACATAGACCAAAAACAGATCATAAAACGTATAAAAAAAATACAAAACAACAATCAAACATATCATTTTTGTAAATCCAAGAAAAGTAGATAAAATTCAAATTTTCGAGTCATTTCTTTGGTGAGAGGAGAAAGAAGGAAACCGGACTTCCTTCCTGCTCAACAAAATAGACATCTTTTATAAAAAAAAATGGGGAAGAAAAAGGAAGAAGACGACACTTTTCTTTTGGTTGGTTTCTTCGAATCCCAGCGAGGAATCTTCAAAGGAGAAGTTTTTTTTAGTTTTGTTAAACAAATGGAAAAGAACTTCATCTTCTACTTAGAATACCTAATAACTCATCTATATTGTTTTACAGCCTCTCTCTCCCATGGTGTTCCGCCGCCAACAACAGAAGAGGGATCAAAAATTAATTTTTCACTAAATTCCGGTCTAATTCCGTCACCACTGTATATAACTGAAAAGTGAAGATATAAGATTCGGATTAAAATCAAAAGTTGTTGCGGCGTTAGTTGCAAATTGGAGAAGGGACCGATTGAAGATTTCACCATATAATTGCCCATCCATCTACATTAGGGATCTGTAAATTACTTAAAAAAAAGAAGAAGGTTGAAGTCATCACCAACCCTCTCAAGTTTGGTGAGATGAAGTAGAATTAGGTGTGTGAACAAGGTGAAAAAAATGAAAAGAAGAGATGAGGATGGGAGGACATTTTCAGTGTAGGGGACCACAAGAGAGAGGTAGTGGTTGAGGAAATGATATATAAAAGAAGAAGTGGAGAGGAGAGGAGAGGATGAGAAAAAAGAGAAACTGAGATGACACCACCAAGAGATGTATCGGAGGAGGAAGAAGCGAACCTATTCGCGATGCAGTTAGCCAGTGCGTCGGTTCTACCGATGGTACTCAAATCGGCGATAGAGCTAGATTTGCTTGAAATAATGAAAAAAGCAGGAGACGGTGCGTTTCTTTCTCCTTCGGAGATTGCTTATCACTTGCCGACTACTAACCCAGACGCTCCGGTCATGTTGGATCGTATGTTGCGCCTTCTCGCTAGCTACTCTGTTCTCAATTGCTCTCTCCGGACTCTTCCCGACGGCCAATTTCTAAGGCTATACGGTCTTGCTCCCGTTTGCAAATTCTTAACCAAAAACGAAGATGGTGTTTCGATTGGTGCGCTTTGCCTAATGAATCAGGATAAGATCCTGATGGAAAGCTGGTATCATCTGAAAGAGGCAGTTCTAGAAGGTGGAATTCCATTTAATAAGGCGTATGGAATGTCGGCATTCGAATACCATGGAAAAGATGAAAGATTCAACAAGGTTTTCAACACAGGAATGTCTGATCACTCTACGATTACAATGAAGAAATTACTTGAAACATACAAAGGTTTTGAAGGTCTTAATACCATTGTTGATGTTGGTGGTGGTACCGGAGCTGTACTTGCTATGATTCTCTCCAAATACCCTTCTATTCAAGCCATTAACTTTGATTTGCCCCACGTTGTTCACGACGCCCCTTCTTATCCCGGTGTGGAACATGTTGGCGGAGACATGTTTGTTTCTGTTCCAAAAGGAGATGCCATTTTCATGAAGGTCAGTTTTCAGTCTAATGATAGGTAAAGAGATAATTAACAATAATTGATATGCTTTTCTTCCCGTTGCAGTGGATATGTCATGATTGGAGCGATGAACATTGCTTGAAATTGTTGAAAAATTGCTACAAGGCGTTACCCTCAAAAGGGAAAGTGGTGGTAGCAGAATGCGTACTTCCGGTAGCACCAGACACGAGCCTTGCCACGAAAAGTGTAATCCACATTGACTGCATAATGCTGGCTCATAATCCAGGCGGCAAAGAAAGGACTCTAAAGGAATTTGAGGCATTAGCTAAGGGAGCTGGCTTTCAAGGCTTTCAACTTATGTGTTGTGCTTTCAATACCTATGTCATGGAATTCCTCAAGACCCCTCTCTCACTTTAATTGTTTCATTTTCTCTCTTTCATTCTATTTTTTCTCATTTCTCATTTTCAAACTTGTGTAATAATGTAATCCTGCCCGCTCGAAACATTAATAAATAAAATGCTTACCTTTTATATACGAGCATATAGTCCAAGATTGCTTCAGGATTTTTATCAAATTCTATTGATGGTTTAGTTTTTATAATTTCATAGACGCTTGTCATTGTCAAAAACAAGAGAAATAAATGTGTAACTTTTATATATTATATAGAGCTAAAGTTTTGAAGAGAGAAAATTTTGCCAAATTTAGTTACTATGATCTCGTAAAAAAAAAACAAATAACAAAGTCAAATTAATTATAATTTAGTTTAATAGTATTAAATAACTATTTACTTAACTATAAATAATTAAAATAATCATACATATTCATAATTAGTTTACTTTTTTTTTTTTTTTTGCATAAAACTAGGACAAAAAAATTTATGTGCAGATATGTTTTTTACGAGTTAATTTTTTAAAAAAAAAACTCATGTAATTTCACGTTTTTATAGATTGATATTTATAGTTTTTTTTTGTCTCAAAACAAACAATATGGTTTGTTGCATTAGAAGAATAAACTTGACACCTAAAAACAGTGACGTGACAAGGATATTGAAGAAGAAGAATAATATTTTTTACTCTTCTTCTTCTTTCTTTCTTCTTATTATTTTCTTTTTCATTTTTCATATTTGTACGTGGTCAGGTCCTGAGCTTTTTCCACAGCTGTCTTCTTAGCTTGCCAGCTCTTGGGGAGACTTCTTAAGATTTTCTATACCTGTTCTTCTTCTGTGAAGCTCTTGCCGAGTCTCTTAAGCTCATTTATGATGTTGGTGAACATTGAGTTCATTTCAGAGATGTCTTCATTTTCGTTCATTTCAGCTCGTATAGTCTCATGTGTTGATTCACCTTGGACTCATTGACTTTTCTTGTTCCTTCATAGGTCACCTCCAGCTTCTTCCAGATTTCCTGTGCTGACTCACAACCTGAAATTTTGTTGTACTCTGCAGCATCTAACACACAGTAAAACATATTGATAGCCGAAGCATTATTCTGTAATTTTTTGAGGTCATCCTCTGACCACTTAGACTCACTCTTGACAGATTTTACTCCGTCAACAATTTCATAGGGAACAAACGGGCATTGGACTATTGCCATCCATGCACTCATGTTTGTTGCCTGAATGAAGTTTTTCATTCTGTTCTTCCAAAATGTATAATTTGACCCAAAAAACAAAGGAGGCCGACTAATAGATAACCCCTTAAGGAGTATCTGTGTTTGATTTCCTGGAAGGAAACGAGTGCTGTTCTCAGCCATTTACAAGGATCAGCTCAAGATAGTTTTATCTTGAATAGTGAGCTACTGAGCTCTGATACCACTTGTTGGTCCCGTGTAATGTAATAGGATTAGTTCCAAGGGGGGTTAGAAACTAATGTAACTTTTTCGCTTAATAATGTCGACTTAGTTAAATGTTTGATAATTTAACTCAGCTTTAGGTCAGCAAGGCTGAGTGAGATGCAAGACAGCTTTAATCAGAAACTGACTAAAGCTATTTTGGTATTGAGTTGGGAATTAACACTTTAGGCCAGCTTCCAACTCAGCACTCTGATTACTCAGTGTCGGCTTATACAGATTATTTCCTGAGCAATTTAAGCAAGCAACACATGCATATATATCAAGAGAAAGGGTTAGAGATTACTCAGCAGACTTATCCTGGTTCGGCCTCACCGCCTACGTCCAGTCCCCAGAATCCTTCCGGGCTTTATCAATCCACTACTGAGCTCTTTAAAGGTAGAGCACAAACCGTTTACAAGGCAATTGAGTATGCAAGAGTACCGTCCTCTATTCGTCTACTCAATCCTACTGAGCGCTATAACCGAACACTCAGATTTTTCTCTACCGCTGAGTACTAAAACCGAGTACTCAG